>NW_004955426.1:2558593-2582433 GCF_000276665.1 Chinchilla lanigera | reverse complement strand
AATAGTACCTTTCTTAAAGGATTTTTTTTTTATATTAGTAATATACAAAGAGGCTCGGTCCTACTTAGGAGCTATATAATGCCTATTAAAGTAATTAAAAACCTGTAAATGACACAGAGGTATTTGGTAGAATGTAGATGATAGGAATTTTAGCAGTGTTTGCTGAAGTTAGACTCTTAAACAATGTGCATTAGTAAAATTAATAGAGACTGCTCAACAGGTGTCCCCTCCACCTATGAATGACTCATTTTCAAAATTTTACATAGTGATCCTTTGGAAGGAATCAGGGACACAGTAAAACACTATAATGAATTGTAGCTTGGTTGTAGAAAGCCAAAGAATTAGTTGAACAAAGAAGCTACATATGTTTGAGTTTAAGCAAAATTTGAAACTTGTTTCAGCATCATCTGTAAACAAAAACGTTTTCGTCTACTTTTTGTGCCATTTCACTTACCCTAGATGTAAACACAAACTAAGCAAGTTTGCTTCACACTTCTTTCCACTCTAAAGGCTACTTATCATATTCCAGTATCCCAGGGCACTGGCAGCTTTTTGTTACCCTAAACATTTCACTACAGTTTCCCAGGCTGCAGAGAATTTCTTGCTTGTGACGTTTTGCTTTTCCTTTCCATGGATCAAACTTCCTCAATTGTAACCAAACGCAATTGAAGAAAGAAGCTAGCTAGCCTTCTAGATTCAACTAGGTTTCTAACTGTCCTCAGACATTGCATCGCAGTGTTCTTGATGAAAATGAATAATATACGGGAATAGGCTGCATGTGTGGGTATATGTCTGGTGGGTGTTGGTAACTTTGGCAAGAGAGCTGGCTACTCATGAAGAGCATCCCTTCCAAATACATGCCCCTGCCAAACCTGCCAATCGTTTATTTCTTATTTTCTCCTTTACATCCCTTCTGAGCACTGAGTGATATTTCTAAAAGTACTCAAGATTTTCTTATGTTGAGACAGTCATACCATAAATTAAGCTTTAGAAAGAATCTCTGTATCTGTTTGGATGTGGGTGTTTACATGCTAGGTTTCCATGAAATGCAATTCACAAAGTCTAAAAGGCTTTAAAAAGACACAAGCAGTGTTTCTGTGACACCACAATTAGGCAATTGCCTAATATACTGTAGTTTATAGATCTGAAGTCAAGCTTATCTATTTGGTCTAGAGTCTACATTGGATGTTCAATTTGCATAAACTTCAGCAGAAATATCACTTTTAAAAGTAGTTCTACACAAAATTTTATACATTTCAGATAACTGGGGCTCAAAATAAAAATGAAACAACTTGGAGTAGCATGTTGGGCATTTTGAATTGTGGATTACATCTGTAATCCCAGCACTCCGAGAAGCCGAAGTAGGTGGATCCCAAGTACAAGTGCAGTCAGCCGGGGCAACAGAAGAGCTTAGCGAGACCCTGTTTTAAAATAAAAATATGAAAAAGGCTCTGGGGATGTAGCTCATTGTGAAGGTCTCAGGTTCAGTCTCAAGTCATAAAAAAATATTGGTATGAGAATACACCAATTACCTTAAACATTTCCTTACATACAGTTTAAGGTATAAAAGAATAAATGTTTACGTAAGGTATAAATATTATATAAATGTTTGAGGTATAAGAATATAAAGAATAAGAATATGAAGATGAAGATATAAAGAATATGAAGGCCTCACAATCTAAGTGAAGCATTAACTTTTGATTTGGTTAATGAAGTATAGAAATTATCCCATGCTTGCCTTCCTGTACCCCCTCTGATCCAAAGTTGTATCTTTAGCATGCAAAATGAAATTGAGTTTACATGATTTTTCTGCAGGTTTTTTTGGTCTAATACTTTATATAGTTACCTGTAGTTTTCTTCTTTGATAAAAAATTTTCTATGAAATTATTTAGATGTACAATAATATAAAAAGAGGAAAATTCTCCAGAATTGGGTCATAAATTTACTATTTAATATATGGGCGAGAGTGTGATGCAAAAAATTATCACTTTCACTGTTTGTCACAAGAAAAACAACTCTGAAGCTATCGTCTCATTGAAACCTCAATGTCTTTGTTTTTGAAAGTAGAAGTGGAATAAACAAATGATTTCTTCCACTGCAAAGTAATAGTGTAGAACTGACAGCTAAAACTCCAGTAGGCAAACGACAGGAGAAATGATATTTTGGCTATTTCCTTGGGGCTACTGTTCCTCAGCCTTCAGTGAACCATCCAAGTACCTTGGGATGGGTATCCATCCCTGAGAAAAGGGCGTGCAGTGCTGGTACACAAGGAGTCAAGTATATTCTTGGAGCAGAAGGAAGGTCATCATTTTGGTCATCGAATTGAACCAGTCGCATCACCAGCTTAGATTTTTCTTTTTTCTGTTGTTGTGGTTTTCTTTTATAACCAGATTTTATTGGAACATTTTAGGTATATATAACGTTCACATTCATTCTAGAGAATCTACCTGTGCATGATATATCGTGCTTCTTTATTTCCATTCCCCTACTCTCCTTTAACTTCTCTTCCCCTCCCATTACAAAAGCTTTGTTTCCATTTTTTTCTTGTTTTCTCATGTTTTTGCTCTTCCCTTCTTTATTTTCCCCCTCCTCTTTCCTTATTTCCTTCCCGTTTGAACATTTTCTTCCTATTTCTCAATACCTATTTTACATTTTGGTCCCTATTTATACTTCGGTTTCTCACAGCAGACACACAATGTGGTATTTACAAATATGTTTCCAACTTATTTCACCTAAAAGTATGGTCTCAAATTTCACTCATTCAAGTCAGACCACCAGACACAAGTCTGCGCAATCGATCAGAACATAAAAAATTGTAATCATTAACTGTTTATTTCAATACATCAGACATCAATACAGTTATCACAGCTATTCATATATATATTTATATTTTACATTCCTTCTTTCTTTTTTCTTCTTTCCCTCATCCCAGTTGTTCCTTTCTTTGAGCAACTGATTTGAAGGCAACAATATGCAATGGAACTGCAATGGTGAGCTCCTACCATCTTGTCTAGTGAAACTCTGTATTATCTCTAATGTTTTATCGAATAATTATTTTCTTATTCCCTATAATGGTTTGAGCAATCTTTCATTCTTACATCTGGTAATCTGAGCAATGTAGCTGAGGATAGTGATATGTAATGTAACAACCAGTGTTGATTTGTATTATTTTGCCCTGAGACTCTGTACCACTTTGAATGTTCTTGCTTTGATTTGTTTATGTTCGTGATATTGGTATGCTGCTGCTGTTCTATTTCTTTGTTTGTTTGTTTCTCATTTACTATTCTCTTAAAAATAAAAAAATAATTTCATCCATTTACCTAGAAATGTTTCATCCATTTATCCTTCTTATGGCAGAGTAGTACTCCATTGTTTATGGAAAAAAATGTATCTTCTTTAGTTGAGGGCATTTGGGCTGTTTCCAAAATTTTTCTTCTTAGCCTTTAAGGAAAAAGATTGGAACACAAAACAAACAAGAAACATTTTTTCTATCAAAGATTTTTGTTGGAATCTTTCTTAGATTAATGAATTTCTTTCCCAGGTTTAGTGGCTAATTTTATAAAAAAAATAATTGCTGTATCTTTCTGTAATGACTTGGATTTTACATAACTTCTCACTGTTCAAGACTACAGTTGGATAAAGGGAAAGCAATCAGACCATACAGGCCCAACCTAAGGCCTGGTGTAGACTTATATCTAGAGAGAAGTCCCTGGTATTTAATTTCCTAGTATCATCTGCTTCTTAAATGAAATGTAGAAATAAATTTTGCTTAGAAGTTGTACCCTAGAAATTTAGCCATTAAAGTATTCAATTGAAGAGTTGTTACCAATATCAATATCATCAGTAGCTACAATAACTTTGAGTATTTTATGCTTTTGAATGACTTCAGCAAAATGTTGCTGATGTATTACATTATTTTGTTGTTTGTGAAGTTATAGATGACTATAGTGTTACCAAATACTATTGTTTACTAAATTGAAAAAAAATTCAAAATGTGACATAGATCATTATTGAGCTAACGTACAAATCCTGAGGCATAAATTAACCAATATTTGCTTGTATTTAGCATTGCCCTTCTTTGAATAACAAAAGTTTATGTATTCTTAGAAATGCCATTCCCTAGTAAGAAAAGACAGCTATTTAATACAAATTTTCATTTGCTATTTTATAGAAAGAATTGGCATTGCTTTTAAGCCTTATTAACAGTTTATGCATAGAAAAATAGTACTTTTGTTTAACTTTGTGCTTACATTTTCTCAGACTTCAGTGTGGCTTTATGTTTTTCATTTTTCAAAGCAAAGAGAAGATATTAAATGCAAAATATTTTATTTAAATGCAAATGTTAGAATTGAATATAACAGAAGGGAATAATTTGCCATGGGATCCCGTGAATAGTCATTAAAACTGAAGAAGCACCAGTCTTATCACTTATGAATTCATTTGAAGAAATTATAACAAATGGGAATATTCAGGAAGTTCATTAAATCATATTTATATGTATTTATTGTCAAAGTAAAGGCGTAATTCCTTTACAAAAATTTAACAAAAACCATAATAAACAGTGGAGATTTGTATTTATATTGAGTCCAACTTATAGCTTAGAAGACTGAAAATGAAAATACAAATATTTGCATCTTTTTCTAATTCCTGAAGCTAATATTGAATTTTATTATGATCATTTCTGAAATGAGATTGTTAATGTTATTCTGTTATATACCTAGAGAACTGTGTTGATACACAACAAGTGTTTTCTTTGCTTTTTAGAACTAATACTGCTTTTAATGATTAAGAGATGAGATTAATAGATATTTCCCAATATATTAATATTTTTCAAATACATTAGCACTGAAAATCTGAAAATCTCTATAATCCTTGGGGCTTAACTGTAAGTGCCACAGAATTCCCATATGCACCCGGCTCTGAACTGCTAAGGCTTCAGTAGAACGCTGACTCGAATTTATCTGCAGATCCCCGCAGTGATGAATACTCACTCTAATGTTCTTAAACTTCTAAAGGAAGAATTGTTTCTTTTACCCAAAGCCTCCTTACATTCTTTGGAGTTCTCCCAATTATTCCAGTATAGAATAGTCTCATAAATCAAACACTGAGGATAGTCCAAGATCTTCAATTTAATTTGACATGTAATCCCCCTAAGACAATGAGATGGAGCAGCTTTTGTGTACGAATCTACTTAGAATGAGGTTTCTCATTATAATTGCAGAAGTATGGTCTTTCTAAACATTTTCAGTAGTTTCTAGTTCTGATCACAAATCATTTCAGTTCTTTTGTTTCCCTGGCTGTTTTGTGAAAGTCAGATTCAATAACCTTGGGGTTTACTCTTTTTTTCTGTAACTTTTTTTGTATCCTGAAGAACCAAATAACCTATTTTCTTCCATTTAGCCCTGCCAAACCCAGCAGTTAAGGGAAGAATCCAGCTGAAAAGGTTATGTCGAGGTTGTAGGAACAGGGAGGAGACCTGGGCATGGGTTATTTTATATGACTATTTGCACTGCTCTTCTCTTACCAATGATAATTTTTCCTATAGCTCTGTGGCTTCATGTTTGTCCAAACTTCCAAGAGTTTAGAGACCAAAAATATCCATCAATCAGATATTAATGAATATGATACTTAAAACAGGATGTTACTGCAATGTGGAATATTAAGGACATTTTTAATTACTCAGAGATGTCTTTGTAGTGTTATTTTTCTGCTCTAATAAATTCAAGCCCCTGAAAGATACAAGCATGTAGGACATTTTTTCTTCCTCAGATTACCACTTTGTAATGAATCACTGCCACATATGCTATATAAACCAGCTAACTGTGAGAATGTTTAGGATCTGCTGAAGCAGCACCTCACTTTCTGTACCCTGCCTGTCTGTCTATATTTTCAACAGGGGCATTTTTTTCACCAAGTGATGCCTTTGGTGTCTCTTATTTTGTAACTTAAGTGGTAGTAGAGTTGTATTTCTGCACTTTCAAAACGAACTTTCTCCCCCTGTATAAGAGTACAGAACATGTGAAAAGAACAAGGAGTCAAATCTGAAAGAACATTCTCATTAAATTTCAGTTGTTTGTTATACAAGTGTAGACAAGCAATAGGCATAAAATGACATACTGTATTTTTTTTGTTTGTTTGTTTTGTTTTTTTCTCCAGTACCGGGAACCGAACTCACGACCTTGAGCTTGCCAGGCAGGAGCTTTTGCCGCTGAGCTAAATCCCCAGCCCCAACATACTGTATTTTAAAATAGGCCACAAGCTTCTCTCTCCCTCACTCTCTCTGTGTGTGTCTCTCTCAGCAAAAAGGATACAGTCATTTGCCTATGAAGAGAAAATACTAAAACTGGAGTTAAGATTCACATGAAGCTGTGGCTGATTGAGAGCAGCCTTTGAATGTGGAACGATTGCCCTAATCAAGCTTACAGAAGGCACTGCATATGAGTTCTAGGTTTAAAAATCACACTGTGTTCAATGTAGCTACTTTTCTCACATGTAGCTACTTTTCTCCCCATGTAGATTTCTAGTTCATCTTTAAAGAACTAGGTCTAGTTCATCTTTAAAGGATTATCTTCAACTAAAACTCTTAAAATAGAAACAAAGTCTTCCTAGTGAATAATATTAAAAATATATTTTCAAGTGTTTAATGGACATATAGATTACTACCTTACTTTAGTATTTATTTTCCTATCATAAATTTTGCCTTACTTGGCTTGCTACTGGTAAAATGTGTTATATTAACTTAAAAAAGAAATTATATACATATATATCTATAATATATATATAAATAATATAATTTAGAATATATTTATGTTTTAAAATATATACTTGGTTTCATCCAGGAGAATTTTGTGAAGACATAAACACAAAAGGACTGTCTTGCCCCATGTACTTGTTCCAGTGAGATAAAAATCTTCAAGTTTAGGGGCTGTGGAAGTCTAGATTTAAGGTCAGTAAGGCTGAGGCTCAACCCCTTTGGCTGTACTATATTAAACCGTTTCTCAGTAATGAGGTAATGAACCTGTAGCCTATAAAGTAACCAGATGCTGGATGCCATTTCTTCTATGTCCCAATACCCTTACAGCTAGAGTCTGACTACGTAAAAACCATATTAGTGCTTGCACTATTATTAATGCTATCACTGTATTCAATCCAGATGAATTTATGAGTCAAAACTTGCATTTCTATTCAATAAGTATGTGGCAAATGTTCCAAAATATTTTTCACAGGAACAGTTTGACATCTATGGAAACTACTTCTTTATTTATCTTTATATTTTACTACAGAGCTTCGTTTTCTATTTGAAATTTTTTCACTAGTATTACTTTTTACACAACATTGAACTTTTATGATTCATTTAAATTGATGCTCAGGGGTGTGATCCATGTATTATTGATTTCACTCATTGCATGAATTTACCACAAATTACCCCTTTTACTTTTCTTGACATCTTGCCTCTGTCTTGATGCTACGATTAAAATGCTGCTGTGAGCTTGTTAGCAAAAGTCCTGTGCACATGGTCACATTTTGCTGCCATAGAGTTTGACTTCTGAGACGTGGTGGATGTTTTCAGTATGGTAGATCATGACACACTATTTTCTCAAATGGAAATACTAACACTTACCTACACTTCCTTATGTACCTATTCATGCCTGATTGTGATAATGTTCACTTAATAAATTAAAGTATAACATACAAATTAGGTGAAATAATGAGAGAAAATGGGTAAAATATTAAGTAAAAATAATGAGTATGCATTATTGTGGGTTCCCACAGAGTGAAATTACTCATTTTAATATCCAGATCAAGAGACAGAATATATAACATCCTAGAATCCTCCTGTTGCTCCCTTTCAGTAGCTACTACTCCACAGAGATAACTTTTATCCTAACTTACAGCATTATGTTTTTATGTTGTTGTTTTGCTACTTTTGCAAATTATTATAAATGAATTATTCACAGCAAATTCTTTAATTACTGGATTTTGTTTTTCAATATTTTTGTCAGATTCATCTGTTATTAAATGTATTAAATGTTTATTCTCATTGCAGATTGATATTGTATTGAGTAAATAGTCTACAGTGTAGTTCATCTATTGGATATAAATAATATTCGTGTAATTTGTTAAAATAATTATTATAATTTTAAAAACTTACTATTATAATTAGAACTTCCTGACCATTCTTCTACGTCTTTTGTTGAACATATACATATATTTCTATTTAATTTATATACAGAAGGGCTGGGACATAGGATATTCATATATTTGTCTTTCCTAGGTATTGCTAATAATTTTGTTTTTCAAAGATGTATCTATTTATTCTATCTGTAATTTATGAGTTCTGGTACAACATTTACATAAGATATTATTCTGTTTGCTTTATTTTCAACTATTCTGTGTATTTATATTAGTATTCCACTCTGGGGGCTGGGGATTTAGCTCAGCAGCACAGCACCTGCCTGGCAAGTGCGAGGTTGTGAGTTCAATTCCCCGTACCAGAGAAAAACAAAAAACAAAAAACAAAAAACAAAAAAAGAACCAAATCCACTCTGGCTTTAATTTATCTTCTTTGATTATTAATCTGAAGAATACTTGTATACAAATATACTTGTCTTTCTGGATTATGAACATACAACTTATTGTTTTTATTTTAAAGAGAGAAAGAAAAAAATGATAGAGAATTTCAAAACAAGATGATTGGAAATTAACAATGATTATTATATTGCATGTTTTTATCTTCAAAGAAGTTGCTGAGATTCAGAAGAACTTGTAAAGGACCCTTGACTGCTTTATAAGTTAGAATAAATAGTATGTGTTTGTGGAGTTTTTGCATAACATTTATTCTAACTTGTAAAGCAGGCAATTGACCTTTCCAAGTTCTTCGAAACATGAGTAGGTATCTGTAATGACTAGGCACCTTGAGTGTGAGATCTCATCTTTACCTACAGGCTCTCATTCCATGGCATTTTCTTTCAATTTTCAAAAATCAATGCCTCTTTCAAATTTTTACTTCAAACTGTGGACAGCATTTTATCTCTTTGTAAAAGGTGAATAGAAAAGTACACTTCCATTATTTCCGTATAATATGGTTTACTTAGTTCCAGTGTACATTGGACTGGGCTTAATAAATGTTTACTACCTTATTAGTTTTTCATTAGTATATTTTAATCCTTTTCAATTTCACAGTTATTAGCTTACTTATCTCTTACATATTAAAGCCATGAGGAAGCTCTGCTGTATTGAAAGTGTGTATTTTTGCTAAAAAAATAGAGATACATACTATGTTATGATTCTACAACAATACCAGCATTAAATATAGTGAAATCAAAACTGGAATTTTGGGCTGGGGATTTAGCTCAGCGGCAAAAGCGCCTGCCTGGCAAGCGCAAGGTCTTGAGTTCGGTTCCCGGTACCGGGGGAAAAAAAAAAAAAACAAAAACAAAACTGGAATTTTGTCATAAATGTGGTTTGTACATGAGGTTGATGGTGTAGAAAATAAAATAAAATTGATGATTATGATGATAGAACATGCACTGCATTGTTGCAAATGTGGGCCAAGAAGAATTCATTCTTCAGAAATCAAGTGGATATTTAATTATGCACTGAAGGAAGTCGTTTTTTCCTCAACTGAATATTGAATAGGCAAATGAAAGAATTCTAGTAGTGTCCCACTCCTGACTAAAAGGCTCTATGTGAAGTCTAGAATTTGGTAAATCTGAAGAGCGGCTTTCATGATATTCGGCATGCCACTTTTTTATCTTTGTCTCCTCACGGTAATACTGATTCTAATCACACTTGCCTATTTCAAAGTAGCACCACATTAACTGTCCGTCGTCTCCCTGGAGCGGAAGGAGGAAAGAAAGCTAGCAGAAACGAGCTGTCAAAAATTGCACCATCACTTTCGGAAGCATCAGAATCCAGTGGGCTGTCCATACGACTTTGTTGGTTCGAATCTTGCTCATCCTCTAAAGTTGGCTTATATGTTACCCTCTTTGTGAAGTGTTTTTTCTCATTTTCCCTCAAAAGAAATCACTATCATTTCTTCAGTGTTCCCTGCAAGACTCTGTTTTCATTTTGGCTACAAAACTGCTTGCAGCCTTTCCCTACCATGGTTGTCTATGTGTCTGTGTACCAACACTCTCTTGCCATTTAAAACACACTCTCAATTTCCTTATGAAACAAATAAAAAATCTTAAAATGTTCTTGGGCAATTTTAGCTTTATTTGTTTGTTTATAAATCCTATACACCAAATAAATGAAAGTATCTGTGACTATAGTGTTATCAGATGCACCCTGCACCTAACTATACGCTGAAGACCAAACTGGAAGAAAAAGTTAGGCTGAGGGAGAACACTCGGCAGAAACAAACAAACACAAGTGAAAACAAAGATGAAAGGGAGCAACCTTCCCTTATGACCGAAGGCGCAAACAGTGCCTCACACGCATTATCCTGGGAATCTGTCAAATCCGGTCTTTATTTCATTATTTATCACGGAGGGTTTGTGTCAAAAACAAAAATAAGTTTGAAAACTTGGATTCGTAAGGCATTAACATAAATGTATATTTTATGTTTCTCTTCAGTCAAGGCACTTTATGAGAGAGACAGCTTTATGTATTTGTTTTCTGAAGTCCTAGGGATTAAACCTAGGAGGCTTTATACTGAAGAAATCCCCAGCCATATTTATTGATTTATTTTTAAATTCTAAAGCAGGGTCTTGCTAAATTGCTCAAGTAGGACTCAAAATTGTTTTTCCCCTGCCAATAATAACAAATTCCTATTCTAGGTGCTGAGATTACACGTGGGTGCTCCACACGGAGCTGAGAGAGATACTATTTATCTATCCTAACATTAACTCCACTGCCCCATCGTTTCCACTTTACTATTCTTAATTTTTTAAAGTTTTTAATGTATTTCACTGTATTAATATCTGCAATAGTTGCTGCTATTTTCCATTTGTTACTTCGGTTTTGTTCATACTTTTACTTCCCCTCTTTTTTGTAGTTTTGACTGAGCATTTTATGATTTCATTTTTCTTCTTCCTTAACGTTCCAACTACACTTTTAAAAAATTGAGTTATGAATAAACATTTGCCACTCATACAAGTCTACTTTCAAAGAATATTTTGCCATTTTCTTGTAGTGTGAATTCCTAGTAACACCAAAATCATCTAAGTTCTTCTCTCTGATCCTTTGCATCATCACTGCAATGCATTTATTGGAATGCAAATATATATATAATTAGATGTGTTATATATGATACATAAATGCATAACTGAGTGCATTATCATTATTACCCTAAACAAACTGTTGGTTATTAGATCAATTAAGGATAAGAAAAATGGAAGTTTTTATTTTACTCTCACTTTTTCTTCTGTATTATTCTTTCTTTAGGCACATCTGAGTTACTAATCTATATACTTTTCCCTTCTCTTAATAACTTCTTTTGGAGATCATGCAAACCAAGCTGCTTAACACATTTATATTATAAGGACTTAAGCTAAAATATATACAGTCTATGGTGGAAACATTAGTCAGACGTTTACAAATATACAATAGATGTTATAAAATTCATCATAAAACTTGAAATGGTGTCAAACATTGATTTCTGGTATCTTAACATAGAAGAGTTCTTTTGTTGTTAATCTTATGAATAGTTTTTTGGTGTATGTATCTCACTATAAAAGCCTCTAGTGTTTAATCTAAACACTTTCTCCAGTTAAATAATTTGTTTTCTACATCAATACTGACAAAGGTTGATAACAGAAAGTAAGCTTAAGGAGAGGTATTTTATCTATGAGTGAACATGTTAAAAAACAAAATCAAATTGTAATTTATAAAAATGAAATTATAGCAAAACAATTTTGGAAAAAATGAACAAATACATTTGGAGAATTTTTTTTTCTGGTACTGGGAATCGAACTCACAACCTTGCGCTTGCCAGGCAGGCGCTGTGCCGCTGAGCTAAATCCCCAGCCCCCCATTTGGAGAAATTTAATTAGGGTAATTGTGTATTTATAAAATCAGTTTTTCTCACAAGTTGCAACCCACAACTTTGGTCTTAGTAGAATAGTGAAATTTATATATTTAAATTTATATTGATTTGGTGATTTATACATAAGTAAATCCAGTTGACTTTTTGAAATTTGAAATGGATATTTTGTAATTTACGAATTGGTAATGTATGAATTTTGGATATGCATTTTATTTACTCATTTATTCACTTAAATTTGCTGAATTTTCCCTGTATATGAGCCAATGAAGTGAAAGGAATATTCCTTTCAAGTAGCCATTGTTTCCTTTGGGGCATGAAAGTCTTTATAAAAAATAAGGAAAAAAGAAATATGGATTATTGCTCCATTGAGAAGGAAACACAATGGACTGAGCTTTCCTAGCTATGCGTGTACTACTGATAGGTGCACTGAATATCTTTAGAGAGTGACCTGAGCACAGCAAGGGAGCAGTCCAAGGGGAAGGAGAACGTGGAAAATGACCTTGAGCTACTACTGTGAGGGAATAACATGACTACTGCTTTTCCCTTAAAACTGTGGGGCTACGTGAAGAGGACGTATGACTTAAGGGATCTCTAGGACCATAAGACATAGAGAGGGGTAAGTTAGAGCAACAATTTCACATTACTCTAAGTCTAATGGGACATTTCTGTACATCTTCACTCAGGTGAGTAGCATGGCTTGACTGCATCTATCTTACAATGCTGTTGTTCAAAGATAAAGTCACTGAATTTAATTTTATAATAATATCCCCAAGGTTACTTACATACTGTGGTATATGTGATGGGGCAAAAACACCTCTACTTTTCTTACATTTTCTCCTGTAGTTGTGCATACAATTGATTTATATATTTTATATATATATATATGTTATATTCAGTGGATATATTTCCATGTATTAACTCTCTTGACCCTAATGCATCACTATATAAAGTGTTAACGAGTTAATACAGCACTGTTTGGCTGTGGGAACTCACGGGGCAAACTATGCTCAAATTCTGTGGGCAGTGTGATCCTGGGAAATTACTTAAGGTTAATGTCTCTGCTTTTTGGTTTCCATTCCTATAGAATTCATGAGGTTGTTGTTGCTGTTTCAGTATTCAATGCAAAAATTTACCAAAAATTTTTAGATGTGTACTTGGTTCTTCTGATTGTATTAGCTGCTATTATGTTTGAGAAGAGAGGTCTTGGAGAGCAGTTTTATTCATCTCTTATTGCAGAAAACTGGCTTTTGACCTTGCTCAGACTTAGTTTTTTTTCTGTCATTGTGAAATCTAGTAAATATTTGCCCGTGGTTTTGGAGAGGTTAGTGACATTTTTAAAATGCATTCGTGACAGGGAAACTCGCATTATTTGTGAATGATTTTTGCTACTAGTTCTTGTTGCACAGAGGCTTAATGACTATGCTGCACCAGTTGAACAAGAGTTGAATTCATCAAGCTCATCAGATTACGTTTTAATGGTCCTCGGCTGAGGGGGAATACTGAGAATTTCAGTTTGGGCAGATAAAGAGTTCAAATTGCGTAGAATTCAGCAATATTTTTGAGACAATGACCAATCTAGGTAAATGATCCTATAATAACTTTCCTTTTCTATTTATATTTGTTGTTATTTGGGGATATATGTTTTTTTCTTAACATTTTCAGAGAGTGCATGAGGAGAATAAATTCTGAAAATCCACTAATTGTTGTTGTCTATCTTTATGAAAAAACACATGGATGTAATTATTAACAAATCTTGAGGGGATTATAACAGAAAATTGTCTTAAACTAACAACATATCATTAATCTATAGAGACAAGTTGTTTCCCTTTTGCTTTTTACAGCATAACTTGGATTTTTGAGTGACATTTAAATTTGCTCATAAGTAAAATACACAATGAATTTTTAATAAATGCAATCAAGTTTTTTTAAAATTTAATCATGTCACTTATTTATGGCAGCAGCACTTGAAGAATATGGAACAGACCCGTTCCTGGTAATTATGGGACATTAATTTGTGATATTAAAAAGAACACACCTCTGGGAATATCTGAACTCATCTCTCTCTCTGGTTGTTTCATAACACAGCTCCGGGTCATCACTATTACATTATAGCTTATATTATTATCCTCTTACTAGGTTAACCTTTGCCTGTTTGCCTATAGATAGGTTCTCTTTAAGCAACTGCTTCCTCCTAAATAGGCAATGCCAGGCCCTGTAAGCAATTTCTAGGGTGAGCAGATGCCAGAAACATTCACTTGCTCTGACTCAGGAAGGGGTTTTGGAGGGAATTTAGTCTCTTCTATGGGTCTTGTTTTTACCAGAAACCTTAAAGATGGGACTTGGGCTTCTCCACTCCCTCCGGAAATCTTCAGCAGCTTTGTGTTATTGCTTGTTACTGAATTGCCTCACCATCTGCTGCTTGCTTCTCAGCTTTTCTAATCCTATTATAATATTCAACATAGGTTGTATTTATTACGAGCCAACTCTGCCCAATACACTGACTTACCACTGAAAAAACCCTTGCATTTTACACTGTACAACATCTATTTGCCACTGTACAACCAAAAGGCCAGATGAATATGGGACTTCCATAACTTAGAAAAACAATGTTTCCTGAAACTTAAACTCATAGTTTAGTGCATCAAAGTAAAATAACCATGAAAGTGTTAGAGCTTTTTTGTGCTGGTTGTTTTTAAAGCTGGAAATATCTGAAATTCACTTCTTTACTTTGTTCTGGAGGAATCTATGTCCCTTTGAGTTTGCACAGTTTTTGAAATTGAGATTGTTTTAACAAACTTCTCTAGTGGAATTAATCTCTTATTTTTTAGCAAAGAGTGTTGAATTTGGTATCGGTGGGAGAGTAAAAAGATATCTGTAAGAGAAAAGAGAATCTTCTAGCAAATCAATGCAATCTGAATTATTTTGCTCTAGGGCAAACAATGCCATGTATCAATGAAATTTGAGCTTGCTGTTCATTACATAGCTTTACAATTCATGTCCAAGAAGAAGCCTCTTACCTAAGCCTTCAGGAAAGACTCAACTCCAGGCTTGTATTCTGATCAATAATGTAGGAAGAACTGGAAAAATCTTTATATTATGGTACAAAATACTTTGATGCTTTAAGTACCAAACTGATAATATTTTTCAGAAAATAAAGTGAAAAATATTCCCTTCTGGTGAAAAATGAATAGCTTATATTTATTGTATGTTTATTACTGAATACTCTTATCACTGAATACTCTTAAGCATGAATATTACTGAATACTCTTATCACTGAATACTCTTAAGCATGACAATAGATTTTTGTATTTTAACATCCCAACAGCCCTAAATGGTAAATTAAGTTAATAACCATGCTTCAGTTGAGAAACTGGAGCTCAAGAAGTTGAAGCAGGATTTTCCAGTTCACTCATTGGGCAGTGCCAGACCAACTCCCTGACACCATGACTTTTTTGCTGATGTGCTTCCTTTCAGTTTCCTGGAGAGGTTACAGAGCACAGCTAATGCTACCTAAATTCAGATTATGTTTAATGCCGGAAAATAAAGTGTGCCAGAATAATTTAAGGTCACCTCCATTCCCCCATGCCTCTATATTGCCCTAAGTAAGCTATATAGCCATGTATATTTGCTCCTTTGGTTTCCCTGACTACATCAGTGTATAGATGCATGTTAGATCAATTGAGGTAATTTTTCCAATAGTTTCTGATAGCCCTTCCTTGCCTATATGAGATTAACATACCTAGGTACAAAGCCAAGATAGGTGTCATTTTTTAAAAGTCACATATAATGGATTGTCAAGTTTTGGGACCATGTACTTTGAGGTTCTTGAGAACAGAAATTGTATAACATTGTTCCTTATATTAAAAGTATTCTCAGGGAAGGTTTTTTGAATCAGCAAGGGAACAGGAATGCCTTAGGAGGAGCATTCAAGTATCTGGTATCATCATAGAATAGGCAAGACTAGTGATTCTAGTTTATTGTACTTTTGCACCCACCTCAGCACTAGCAGAGGGGATCCTCTAAAAGGTCTCAAATAGAATTGCTGTTGATATCTGTGATAATTCTAGATCAGTACCAAGTGCAAAGAGGAGAATGTAGCTAGGCAGGAGTAAATGCCATGTCCTAAGAAGTTCGAGTCAATGATGGAACTGATTTCCAAGAATGAGAAACAGGTAAATGATTCCACAGGCACTGGGAGAATAGACAGAGAGGATGACCGGAGGTCAAAGCAGGAAAAAACTTTAAAATTAGAACAGAGGTCACAAAGGATTGGCCTTACATCTATTTCAAATATGTGAACTGTAGGTTCTGTTTCTAAATTCATCTATGACTAAGGACATGCCCCGGACCTTTTCCAGTATTACTCCATCTCGTTATACAGGTACATGAGAACAGATAATCAGCAATTATCCTTGTACCCTGATATGATAAAAGACACGGTGGGATAATTAAGAATTTTTGTTGTTAGATGAAGGGTAGATTATATTAAACAATGAGTTTTATCAACAATCTTATAAATATAAAATTGATGCTCCCTGTATTTTTCTATTTGATTCTGTCCCTAAATTGCATGCAGTACCATTTTAAAAGTAAGTGTCAGTTATGGGTCATAGAGGTAGAGAAAAATCTCTTCTAGTATTCATTTTGTGGGCTTCAAATATTATGGATTTAGTGGAGTTTCAACTCTTTTTTGAGGGTTTAATGTGCAATCACTTATATGTTACACGGATTACTAGCTAACTATGTATGTGGAGATATGCTGTGAGACCTAAGCTTTAGTGAAGACAAAACATGAATTTATAAGAAAACTATCAGTTTCAAAATGTATATTCTATAGAGTGATCTGAAATTCCTGCATTTCATAATTATGGCATGAAGTCAAACTTACATGGAAATTATAGCACGGTTAGCAATGGTTCTATTGAAACTTATTTTTTCTAAATACGTATTTGCCATACATAATGATTACACATAATGATCGCATTCGTTATAGGGAACTTGTGTCTATACATAGCACATCTGAATTCTTCTTTTTTCCCCACTCTCTTCCTTTCCTTTCAGCGCTTCTAACCCTCCCCATTTTCAAAAGTATTGTTTCCATTTTTTTCCTTCCATTCTCCTTTCTTTCCCTTTTCCCTGACTTCCCTTCTAGGATTTTGGTTAAAAATTTATCTTATGACAATGATTATCTTAAATCTAACTTAAATACTTTCTTACTAGATGAGATTACTATATTTCCTTTTTGTATTTAGAAATGTCTTCATTCATAGATTCAGAAGGTAGAGACAATTCATTAAGGATATCGTGATGTAATGATTGAATCTGAGTTCACTGCTATGGTTTATGTAACTCCTTGAGTAGAGTCCAATCTGCTGTTTTCTTTTAATATTTATGTCCTAATTCATCTAGTAATGGTATGTTTTTTATGTCAGTATTTTTCTATCTGCTCTTAAATGTAGAATCTAGAAAATCTGAATTCTGCACTGTATTTAGTAAAATTTAAAAATGAATACAGAAGTAGGACCTTCAATTTTATTCAAAACCTTACTGAAAGATGATGAAATTCGTTGGATACATGATTTTAAAAACCTGAATAATTTATTTGAGTATTTCATCATTGAATTAGGCTAATGCCATCCTTCTTAATTTTACTTATTTTGGTTGTTTTAGCACAATAAGAAATAAATAGCTGTAAATAGAGTTTAAAAATATAAATACATAACTGTTACTGGTATCCCAGAGTATATTGCAAATTTGAATGGATTTGTATGCTATTTTGAAGAGCTGAATTTGTTTTTTAAAAAAGATAATTTTTGTCTCTTATCTTAATGACATTTAGCAAATATTTAAAGTGTTGAAATATTAATACTCACATGTAGCTGTAACAGTTCAAAAAATGAAATTAAAAAAAAACCTCAACAACTAAAATTGGTATCATGGACTCTAATGATGTACAGGTAATTAATGACAATAACCACGAATATTCTCTTTCAATGTCTTCCTGCCTGTACAACTCTTTAATGCCATTTTTAGCTAAAGTAGGAAAAAATTTTTGTCTAAATTGTAATTTGCAAAAAAGTAAAAAGGAAACAAATATTATCTCAATGTGTAAGAAAAGCTTTGCTGATTATTGCATACTTGTTGTCCAGTGTTAGATGTAAATTCTAATTTCTATAATATGAAAGTGAAAGGTCATTTTCTGTACAAAATTTAAGAAAAAAATAGGATTGTTAGCTTTTTATATAGGAAGTTTCCTACAGAATAGGACCATATTAATGAATATAGAGAAATAAATCAACTTGTTTTCAGCTGATAACCTACAGGAAATATTATCCCCAAATAAGGATAAAGAGATTCTTAAGAACACATAATCACAAGGAGTTCTGCAAATTTCCATCATAAACATTTACAACAACATCGGTATAAACCACTTAAAAACCACTTGCAGTTTAAATTGGCCAAGTAATTAATCTACATCCCTGATAGAATTAAAAGAAAACCTCTGCTGAAACTCAGTTTCAAACCAGGCCTCAGAAAATTGCAACAGATTTCCTTATATATAAATTACATAACATCCATAAATATATTAAATTTTAGAATTACCAAATGAAATACAAAATAGGCAAAACTTAAAGGAATGCAAGTATAAAAATATAAAGCAAGGGCTGTATGTAAATACTCAAATTTGAAGCAGGGCGTGGTGATGCATACCTGTAATCCCAGAACTCGGGAGGCTAAGGTAGGAGGATCATTGCGAGTTTGAGACCAGCCTGGGGTACAAAGTGATCTCAAGGCCAGCTTGAACTGCATAGAGAGACCCTGTCTCAAAAAAAGACAAAAATAAATCATATTTGAAAGGAAATTATAGGCATGAAATATTTGAATTCAATACCAGTGGTAGAAGCTCAAAGCAGATTAAATGTATTTCAAGACAACAGTAGTGACATTAAGGTAAATTTTTAGAAATTATCTAGAATTTAGCACAGAGGCTTAAAGATACTTTACAAATGTGTTTGAGAGAAATGAAAGTGACAATGACAAAGGATAGTATAATCAACGCACCTGATGAAAATGGAGAAGAATGATCAAGAGGTAAATTTAGAGACAGAACTATAAATGTCCAAGAAAGAATTATGTAAAGCAATACTCATATTTTAGAGTTCAGAATATCAACTAGGATTAGAAAAGAGAATGTCTTGCCTGTGTATATAACAGTGAATATCCAAATCATCAATGAGAAAACTAAGGTTTGAAAAATATCTAGTGAAAAGAGAGCCTGTCTTCAAAACATGCGAATTATCTTGATACCTTGATTCACACACACAATAACAGGAGGCTGTAGATGTAAAAAAAAAAAAAAGTCTTGTGGTGCTACAAGAGTGGCAAAGGAAACCATAATTTAAAATTCTAGCAACTGAAAATATCACAAAAGAGAGCAGTGTAAAGACATTATCAAACAAAAATTCTTAGTTTTCTCAAACACAGACCCTCTGTAAGGCAAATACAAAATAAATTCTTAAGGCAGAATAAATGACTTCATATGGAATGTCTGAAATTTAAAAAAATAGAATGATAAGCAAATGAGATGGCAAATATATTGGTAAACTAAAGTGAAAAGTTAAAAATTATATAAGCAAATTTTGATCAAATAACATATCAGAAAAACGCTGATGAAACTATATTAATATAAAAATGACTTTCTGCACCAAAGGGATTCAGAACAACAGAAGTAGCACTTAAAAGTGTTCCAACTCTCCTGAAACAAGCATAAAGTTGATATGCATAGGCACAAGTTGGAAACAATTTTTTCAGCATAAAAAGAAGAAATAGAAAACCCACCATCACAGTGTGTGATTTTTCCCTAACTTTTCTAACAGTTGGTAGAAAACAACAAAATTTGAATGAACCAGTAAAAGAGTTAAAACCCTTGCATAAACATAAGCCTTGAAAAATATGTAATAATTTACCATATTCTAGAACATAAAGTATCAAATATTTTCAAGGCAATACAATGTTCTGTCACCACAATGCATCTATGTTAACAAGAAAAGTAAAACAGGTAGGAAACTCAGGTTTTTAAATCTGTAAAAATAAACAAGCCAATGATCAAGGTAGAAAGTAAATCCTGAGATATCAATGACAAAATTCTCCTTGTCAAAATGAGCATCTATAGAAATGTAGCTACAGCAGTGTTTGTATGTAAATTTATAGCTTTAAATAACAGTATGAGAAAAGAAAGGCTGAACATTAATAAGTGAAGCACATAGGCTTAGGTGTTATAAAGAAGAGCTATAGAATAAATACACATAAACTAGAATTACATGGATAACATGAAATAATACGGTGAGACCAACGTGTGTCCTGAACACTTTCCATAGATTAACTCATGGAATCTTCAAGTATGCTGCCAGGACCCAAGTCTTTTCCTTATTCATACTGGATACCTACAGACTAGCTCTAGACACTGTCCTATTCACCTGTTTTCTGTACTCCAATAGCAGACAACCAAATAATATTATAGTGAAATGGAATCTAAGATTAAAATGGAATCAAATTTGACATTGATTTCAAGTATATCATGTTTATATTGTATTCTACACAGAGCAAAACACAAGTTCATTCAGTCTTTCCTTGGCTGATAAGATGGCCTAAGTCCTGAAGGACTATATATAATATGTATCTAATTTCAGGTGTTAGGATCTAGGGAAAGACAAAACATTTGATAGTCCCATATGCAAAAGTGGGACAAGGATGACAGAACCTGCTTTGATTTGTTACACTGAGAATTAAGTGGTATGACATAAGGGAATCCCTAATAAGCATGCATCATAATGTTAATACTGTACTTGATAAGACACCATTTCAATGGGTAATATCGTGTTTGCCACATAGACTTACTGGCTGAACAGCAGTTGTTCTTAATTTGACATTCTAATTTATAATTACTTTTGTGGTTTCTCCTCAATTATTCCATATAATTTCAAAATATTTCTCTTTTCATGTTGTGGTCAAAGTTACTAATTTTTTCCCCTATGTGGAATAGAACCTAGTATCCCAATTATGCTAGGCAACTGTTCTAACATTGAGCTACAGCCTCAGCTTCTTCTTCTCTCTGCTTTTGTTTTTTAAAAATTTTATTTATTTATTTATTTTTTTTTTTGGTTTTTTTCCGGTACCAGGAATCAAACTCATGACCTTGCACTTGCCAGGCAGGCGCTGTGCTGCTGGGCTAAATCCCCCGCCCCTCTTTGCTTTTATTTTTAATATAAGTGAGTGGACACAAGTAGAGACCATACTCATAAGTGAAATAAATCAGACCCACGTGAGTAAATACTGTATTGTTTCTCTAGTGTAAGAACCTGAAAGAGTGAATAAAATCTAAAAGGTACAATAGATATTGTGAAAGGGAGAGAAACTGCTCAAAAGGAAAGAACAACTGGGATGAGGGAAAAAAGAAAGAAGGAAAAATATGTATATATGTATACACATGATAGCTACCATAGTTGTACTACTGAGTTTTATTGCTTTATTGAAAGGAACAGTTACTGTTCAATTTTTTGATTAATCTTACATGTCTATATTTATTTATCTGAGTAACCAATTGAAGATATCAATATGTGATATAGCCACCAGTATTAATTTCCTGTCACCTTGTCTGAAATTCAGTATTGCTTGTACTGTTTTCATGGTATTTTGTAAATGTACGTGTGCTTGTTAATATGAAATAAAAAAACATAAATTCAATTAATTTTGACACAGGAACTTTTTTAGATTCTTGCTAACTTGCTTAGATTTGCCTGAATTTACTACCTGTCTTCTCTAGCCCCTCAGGTAGCTGGGATTCCAGGTGTGCACCATTTCTCTCAGCTTAAATTTATATCTAACTAATGGGTTCATTTTATAAAAGGTTGCGCTGACAAATGACTTAAAATTTAGGGCTAGTATTTTAACCTTCTTCATTTTCCTCATGAAACACAAGATTACATTTGCTTGAATAAATCTAGCTTAGTGAGCTCTGCAAGGTCTGTGTTCTAAAGATCTCTACAAGACTATGGCCACCGAAAGATCTTTCCAATTTTAAACATTTTGATCCCATTCTTCCTTTACACTTGCATTTCTCTGTAATTTTGTATTGACCAAGATTTTCTTCTGCCACATGTAATTAACAAGGCATTGGTAATTCTTACACATTGACCATATGTTTTAATTTTCAAATACACTTCTCTGTTGTGTTTCAAAACTTTAAAACTATTATTTGCCCCTTTGCTTGTGAGAAAAAAAATATTTTACTTCAACTCAGTGGTAGAGTGCGTGCCAGTTAGCAAAACATAACACTTTTGCATTGGGGCATTATTGTTGTAGATTTTTATAGGAAATATTGAGAGGAAATATTTATTTCTCAGGAAAAAGTAAATTTATGCAGGAAGTCAAACTGACACATTTCATCCTTAACAGGACAATATTACTGTTTTGCAGCCAACTACAAAGCTTCCACTCCGTTACTGCTTCCTGACTTTCTGTGAGTTTCTTGTTCCTAACACTCTGCCGCTTAGTTCTCAGCTCTGCCATGAGAGGGTAGTGTGATTGGTCTCACCAGATGAAGGCTAACGTTCACTCTGATTTTTACCTTTGCAAATAAGTCACACCATTCCCTGAGGCAATTAATACCCCCTCCAAGTCAATCCTTTATTTTCTCTGTTCCCATGGTTCTAACTGGGACTCTTTTGAAGAGTCTGTCTTAATTCCTTTGAAGGTTCGTGCAATAATTACGCTTACAGGTAATGTTGCCAACTCACCCCAAACAAGGTGTTATCAAGCAATTATACTTGCTGGAAGCAAATGAGTATTCTGAGGGGTATGGAGCACCCACCTGAAAAGGCTAAAGTGCCCTGGCTCATACTGTCAGGGGCTGAAGTTTCCATCTTCCATGTGTGCTTTCTGGACATTTCCTTCAAAACCACTCAATTTGACAATTTTATCTTTTTACTGTGGACTCCATATTGTTCAGAATGTAAAGAATGTTCAAGAGGCAATTGACTATTGAGTTTTCTGTGCTAAGCCATTGAATTTGTCTCTCTGAATTATTAAGTAATAACTAAATGATTCATTAAAAAGACCTGCAGGTTTCTGAATATTGTTTCTCATTTGGATACTTCTTTTCAAAGACTTCAAAGATTTACCAAAGAAATTTGGTTTACCAAGTACTTAATAAAATCACCTAATAACTGAATTAACCCAATAATTTTTCAAATAAATAAGGATTTCCTCAGTGACAATAAGTTTTCTAATCCTGAAATATGACAGTCATATTCATATAAAAGCATATTTCCAATGATAATAATTAATTTTCACTATTCTTCCTGAAATAACAACAAAAAAACACACAATAAAAGGAATAAAAATATTAATCTTGCTTTATATAAGCCAATCTAAGATTCTAATCATACCAATGGAGGATTCATTAATTTTTTTTTCCAGTCCCGGGAGTTTAACTCACGACCTTGCGCTTGCCAGGCAGGCGCTGTGCAGCTGAGCTAAATCCCCAGGCCCCTGGAGGATTCATTAAATGCAATATTGGAATATATTTTTACACTTAAAAATATTCTTTTTGTCATTAGAAGTCATCTTTTAGCCCTCAAAATGTTTCTCCCATATTTTCCTTTTCTAAAGTATGAAGATTTTATACCTCAGTACCATTTTCTTTACATTTTAAAGTGGTAACACATTTATTTTATTTTAAAGAGAGTAGTAAATGAGAAAAAAACAAACAACAAAATAGAACAGTAGCAGCATACCAGTATCACGAACAGAAACAAATCAGAGCAAGAACATTCAAAGTGATACAGGGTCT
>NW_004955426.1:2483003-2558073 GCF_000276665.1 Chinchilla lanigera | reverse complement strand
GGTCTCTAGCTGTACCCATTTACCTACAAAAGCCTTGAGATTATCTGTTTTAATAGCTGAGTAATATTCCATTGCATAAAAATACCGCATCTTTTTTATCCATTCCTCAGTGTGTGGGCATCTGGGTTCTTTCCAAGATTTAGCTGTAACAAACTGTGCTGCTATAAACATGGGTGCACATGTATTGCTGTGGTATGATGTCTTTAATTCTTCTGGGAAAATACCCAGAAGGGGAATAGCTGTGTTGAATGGGACTTCCTACTTTTGTGAGAAATCTCCAAATTGATTTCCACAGTGGTTTCACCAGTCTGCATTCCCACGAGCAGTGGAGTAGAGTTCCTTTCTCCACACAGCCTCTCCAGCATTTGTTATGGATTGATTTCTTGATTATAGCTATTCTTTCTGGTAGAGATGGAATCTCAGTGTTGTTTTAATTTTCATTTCTCAAGTGACTAATGACATTGAACATTTTTTCATGTATTTATTTGCCATTAGTATCTCTTCATTGGAGAAGTGTGTATTCATCTCAGATGCCCATTTTTGGATTGGGTCTTTGAATGTTGGGGGGCCTAATATTTTTTAATTCTTTATATGTCCTAGATAGAGGGTGCAGTTGGCTAAAATTTTTCCCAATTCGTGCATTTTCTTTTTACTTTATTGGTGATTTCTTTAGATGTGCAAAACTGTTCAGTAAGATCAGATCCCAGTTGTTGAATCTTTGAAGTATTTCTCGTGCAGTTTGGGGTAATGGATTTTTATGTTTGATTCATACGCACATATGTTGAAGTACTGATATTCACTGTTAGAATGTTACCTCTTCCATCTTATAAATATTAAAGAAGTTGAATTTATAATTCAATAATTTAGAGAAAAAAGATTTTCTGCAATTAAATCTTAGGTTGTCATTAAAATAGGATCACCCTAAAAATTAGAGTATGAAGTAATATTTTAAAAATTTTATCTTAGCGTGACAATCTCTTAAAATAAACCTAGGACTTGCATTCTGCCTCTGCATGACAGCTAAAGTATTCAGCATACCAAATGGACAAAAGTTGCATGCAATAATTAAGTAACTTTGTGATAATATACTAAATAAGCAGCTGTTAAGAATTTGGGTGCTGGAGGAAGCTGCTAAATAACAAGGATTTCTCTACCTATGTATTGATCTCATTTGTTTTCTGTGAGAAATTAAAACTGATAAATGACAATATCATTTGTTCATATTCTGTTGTAATACCTCATACACCAATAAGAAAAAACATCACATGTTAATGCAAATATTTTCATGCAAATTATATTGTCTAAAAAAGATAAAATTTACAAAGGCTGCAGATTTGTATTTTTGAAACTTTTCTAATGCTCAGAAGGATAAAAGAGATTTGGAATTTTTTATCTGTGTCTGATTCATTGTATTGCCAGATCTTTCTTTTTGAAGTCTAGGAAGTTCAGGCTTATACAGTTATGTATTTGGCAATTGGAGGAATTTTTAAATTGCCTTCTCACCTTTTCCATTAAAATCCATTCACGACTCTTGCACTTTGGATGAATCTTTATCATATGTGTGAATATCATGCTTTTGACATTTAGAAAATATCAGCTCAGGGAGTATGCAAATTTCCAAATGTTGGTATAGCTTCTTTAAGTGTTGGAAACTGTCAAGATCACAGTTGCAGTTATATATTTTCCAAACTTCCCATCTTCATTAGGAGATGCAAATGTTGACTCTGAAAACATTATTAGTTGGTTTTGAAGAGACAGGCTCAATTTTTCCATTTCTCACAAATTAGCCACCCAGTATCTGAGTTGAGCGACTATAGATCGTTCGTGCTGTCCTGTAAAACGAATGCTCCTTGTCCGTTTCACCACAAAGACACTTCTGTTCATGAGAGTCTTGGAAGATACATCACCCTTCAGGTGGCCACAAAAGTGTACAGCATACACTTCCAATTTACCACACAGAATATTGAAAGGTAAAATTACTTTTACTAGTTTTGACAAGGACATTCTTAACCCAGGTATTTTTCTCTTTTTCAACAAGTGTTGGTGTGGACTTACCTATTATTAATGTAGTAGCAGTCACAAAGCAGTCAGACAGGTTACTGACCACAGGATACTATAAACTTCACACAATTAATGGAAATTCAGAAATAGAGGAAGAGTCAAATAATATGTGTCATTATGAAGATCTATCATAACTGTAATTATGAAGATAATTTTGACCTGCTACTGCTACCCAGGAAATGCTTGTTTCCCAGAACAGACTGTGTTTACTAACACTATAGTAAGGAAGAAGGGTTCTCCACAGATAGTATGGAAAAGATCTATTAGAGGATGTGGTATGGTATGTGTGGTCACTTCCGGGTCACCATCCCCATGACAGTGGAGCAGGGAGCGGCATCCACACACACAAGACAGCTATAATTCTAAAAGCATGAACAGTCACTCAGGAGCATCAGGAAGAGGTCATGCTTTGTTTGTTCAGATATGACTGCAAAGTAAAAATATTCTTGTCTTCAACCCATATGGTTCCTGAGTGACCTTAAGTGTTGAAGTTCTGGGAAATCATGTCCACCAGAACCACAGGTTTTCTGTGATTGGAGTCCAGTTCCTGGATGCTCCAGGTTTTTTCCCTCTTTCTCAGATACCATGCCTTTCGTTGTCGGGGCTTGTGGACCATACTCTCTTTCCTCTGTTATGTACTTTTTTAACCATCAGCTGGACTCCCTGTCTTCGTTGTTTCAGTAGATTCATATGGCAGAACACAGAGACGAAGGGTGCTATGTTTTTACATTTAGTCCTTAAGGAATCAGTGCATAAATCATGAATTTGGAAGAACTGAAGTAGAGTCAGATTGTTCCACCCACCACAATAGATGGCGATTTTCTGTCTGGTATAGAGGAGAAGCAAGTCCAAACCTGGTGGGTCCCTGAGCAGGCTCCGGTAAAGACAACTTTAGCAAAGTGGAAAAAAGCCTGTAGACGGATTTGGAGATCTGAGCACGGAACAGACTTTCTCCCCACTTGTTGCTTGTAAGGTTCTCGTCTTTCTCACGGGCTGATGAGATAACAGGAAATGTGTGCATACAGTGTAACCAGGCTATTACTTTGTACCACTAACTGTGAACGACTGTTACAAGTATTTGGTACACTTCTGAGTGTTTGCATCCTTGATTCTTTTAAAATATACTTCCAAACTCTATTGTACGTAAATTTATAGACATCTATATTTTCTATATAGCAGCAAAGTTGTTCTGAGTAGAATGTAGTCTCTTCCATGTTTTATCTCTTTTTAGCATGTTTAAAAAGCTTAGTGAGAACTTTGAAGTCTCATGGAAATATGAATTAAACATTAGGAAAGCATGATCAAATTTGCAAAACTGCAGGAAATTATAAAAGTGTGGAGATTGAGACAACAAGAGGATAATGAATGCAAAGAAAATGCTTGGAACTGGGAAAAAATCATCTAGTAAAACTGATTGAGAGACAGAATTAGACCAGGATTCTGTAATCTGTAAGTTAAATGAAAGATTACATCAGGAGAAGTACATGCTTTATAAGAACTGTAAAGGAAGCTAGTGGACACGAGGTAAACCCTTTAAGGAATTAGAAGATGCAACGTAAGGATAGAAATGCTTCACTTGACCCATCTTCCCTATTTCCTACTATATTCTGTAAGCAGCTTTAAAGGATGTACAGTGTTCCCAAACTAACAAATTCATCTTGCAGTCAGTTTCATAAAGTTTTGGATCCTTGCATGAAAAATTTGTGTCTACAAGGTATTAAGTGTCATGAGAGATATATTCCCAGTGAGCTAAATTATAAATATACAAATGGAAGCTATTAAATTATTAACCTCTTCCAATATATGAAGCATTATGTAGGATACAATTTAACTGAAACAAATACATACTTTTTAAAAGAGCAGGTTTCTTGCTCATTACAAGATAAACCATGCTTTCAAATATCATTTTTTAAAAGTTATAAGTTTAATTTTATTTACTGTAGTGTGTGTGGAATTATAATAACACTGACAACCAAAATTTTTATATTCTTTATTTCTTTGTTTTTAAAGCTCGCTTCTACACCTGTGACCAGACTGCTATGCTTGTCAGAAACAATAAAGCAGTACTTTCTTAACCGCTGGGAACAGATTCATTCACAGGACCTGAGGGAATCCTACCCAGGAACCAGCAGCTGTGTTCGAATCTATTTGGCACTACAACCATACACAAGGCGCTCTCCTGAAAGTTGTGCTCACATATTTTATTTGTGCAGAAGCTTCTTTTGTTAGATTAGAAAAATGCAGTGAAATATTTCCAATTCCAAACTTCCCATAGCTTGGAGAAGCTATGAACTGGCAACTAAATACTCTTAATATTAAGAGTCTGGTGTGCTGGTTATATATTCCATTCTTTCTCAAATGGATATTACCCCTTATATCAAAACAAAAGACTTTTGATCGAAGACATGAAATTAAAGTTCATTTTAATTCTAGGTAGAATAGTTGGTCCTGACCCAAGTAGCAGAAAATCAAAGTAAACACATTTTTGCATGTATATTCCTAACGTTTGAAAGTCAGTTGCTCTTCATTCTAGGAACAACCTGAATATGTTCAAATTGACATGGTTGATTAATGTTAGCATTTAAATAGGAAGGAGAAACAAAAATAGGTAGATTTTTTTTCCTGATAATGTGGAGTGGTATGAAAAGGAAGGTTACTGGCATGACACTTTCACAATTTTCATTTCATGTAATTTGACTGCAAAAGAGAAGAAAATGAATTCAGATATGATTGATCTCTTATGAATTTTCTTTTTTCCTCCAAATCATTACAAAATTTGTTTTGCATATTTTTGTCACTCATAGTCCAAGAAAATAATATGAGAAGCTCAGTGGAAATTGCCTTTGTATTTTATTTAGATTTGACATTCTATTCTGAATATACCAAAAGAAAATTTTGTGTACAAAATATCATTTTATAAAATAAATGGTGTATGTCTTCTTACATATAATTTTGGTAATATATGTTAATAAAATCTGTTTGTTGTTACTTGTAAAAGTATAAATTCATTTCATTAGACATGTAACAAAAACATCTTGATATTTTCTCTGATGTTTTCTACTTTTACTTAAGCTAGAAATGAACTAGGACACTTCAATAAAAATCTAAAATTATACCATTAGTGACAAATCATTTTAATGTTCTCCTGCTTAATTGAACATACATACTTATAGAAGTAATTAAATTGACACTCATGAGAAAATTATGAAGAATAATCATGAGTTTGCAAATAAACTATTGAAAATTAACTAATTTTGAGAAAAAATAGTGCTTAAAAGTCAACTTCCCTAGGAAGAAATGACCTTCGACAGGTGGAAGGTCATTATTCTCGTGTGTTTCCTCTGCTCCATGTTATAAGACTTGGATCTGTGTTTTCTGTAAGATAATTGAACCAGGATCAGCCAAAGAAATTTGTCTCACTTTTTATCCTAGAATAGAGACTGAAATGAGAGAGGGAGAAATAAGCAGATAACTGAATTGTAAAGATGTGCCTGGACATGAAGAATTGACTTTTGTTTATCCAGATAAATAGTTTTATAATGTAAATTTTTGAACATGAATTGACAATAATTACACTTTTAAGGATAGTATCAGTCTACAAGTGAAAGTACATAAGCAACTTAATACAGAAAAATACTAGCCTCTTTACTCAGGAACTGACCCCATCTGCTATGTGTTATATCTTCCTTTAAAATTCTCTTCAGAATCTTCCTTGCCTAAGAGCAGTGACTCTTTAGTGTTAGAAAAAGATTTGTCTTAAAATTCATCAAAATCTTCCCAAGAATCTGGATTCCCCACACTTCCTAAAATTTTTCCAAAATCAGAAATTTAGGAACTCAATGTTTGTTCTAATTCATTTCCTAGCAGGTTGAGAGGAAATCCATGTAATATTTTCATGGGAAGAAAAGCAAATCATAAAAATAAATGTGGAGTAAAGAAAATACATTATTCTGTTCTTGCTCTCATGAACTAATATGAGCAAGACTACATGCACAGCTGCAGTTTGAGATGAGCTCGTATTTCTGATCACAGGAGGTTATAGTTTTAACTTTGTTTCTGAGATACTATTCTCTTTTGGTTTCCCTCAGTATTTTCTGTGTATTCCTTCTTTTGCTCTTCTGTAGGTTTTCATGCCTCTGTGGAATCATTAGCTGCTCTTTTGTAAAGCCTCAAATCATTTCCTTTACTTTTTTATATTTTATTTGAAAGAGAAAAAACAGTTAAAACGATTGTACAAAATTGCAAAGCAAGAAAGTAGGAGAGTAGCAATGTTTAGTATGTTGCATATTGTTATCTTCAAAGTAGGTGCTGAGATTATAAGATATAGGCATGAGAAACTGATCAAACAATATAAAAACAAATCTTTCTTTTCAATTAACTAATAGAAAATAGTAGTATAACTATCTTAACTATCGTGTATGTGTAATTAATTAATTAATTAATTAATTTATCCTTTGCCTTCCTTTTTTTCTCCTTTCCCCCACACCAGGTTTTCTTTCCTTTTGAAGAGTTTCTTCCCATTTCACAATATCTATTGTACATTTTGGGTCTTATTTTCTCTTTTAGTTTTTTACACTAGGGGAGACAATACAATGTCTACACATGCAAGTCTGATTTATTTCACTTGTGAGTATGGTCTCAAGTTGCATCCATTTACCTATAAAGTCTCAAGTTTATCATTCCTTATGGCTGCATAGTACTCCATTGTATAAAAATACCACATCTTTTTTCTCCATTCTTTGACTGATGGGCCCTGTGTTGTTTCAAAGATTTAGCTATTATAAATTGTGCTGCTATAAACACGGGTGCACATTTATTGCAAATCATTTCTTAAGACATGTGTTCAATTTAGTATTTTTTCTTTCAATTTATTTTCTCATATTCTCCAGCATGAGGCTTCTCTTGCCTGATGGAGGATGGATTTGTAGCTTACTAACGCCTTTGGTGAGACAGCTCACTTAAAAGATAACCCTCCCTGCACTGGTCCTTGTCTACATCTCAAATCACTCTTCGCTGTGCTTCCTGGGGAAGTATATCAGCGAGCAATATGGAGTAGTTTCCATTTAACAGCACAAAGCATGCTTTCTCCTAATTTTTCACTTTACTCATGAGGTTCTCTTTGAAAAGTAACCTCTACAGTATTGACTTTTTGATTTTGACCTCACTAATCAATCCTTCTCTTTCTCAGTTGAGAATTTCCTTTAAGAAGTTGTCAATCTACAATTTTTTTCCCAAATCAAAAGGGTATCCCTCTTTTCTGTCCCATGCCCTTGAGAATGAAACTCAGTGTTTGCATTTACTGCATGTCTTTAAATTTGTCTGTTTACAATAGGTGTCCTGAAATAAGCTTTGGGCTGTTAGAGGCCAGGGAATGTGATTTTTATAAAAAAACTATGGCATCTAGTATCATGACTTTGTTTTAGAGACTCTTAAGGTTCTATTAGAATGAGTGAAATCAATTTCTGATATCGCTTTGTTGTTTAACAAATACCTCCAAATCCCTTCCTACAGTCTGCTTTCCTTTATGTCCAAAAATTATAGCAGCAAAGTTTAAAAAATAGCGGTCAATTTCTAATAAAAATGTCTTGCATTTGAAGACAAGAAATAAAATTGCAATACAGACACAAAAACCCTGGCTGCAGTAGACAGTAATATACCCAGAGACTGGAAGCAGTGGGGGTTTGATTAGGACAGAAAAATCTGAGCAAGTTATTTTGATAGAAAGTTCACTGGCATTTTCAGGGTTTGCCAGAGCTGCCAACTCTGACAGGTGAGTTACTCTTGTAAATCTTATTGAGGTCATAGGTTGTTCACAGTCAGTCACTTGCTAAGTCCTAACAATCTTAAAGATAGGCCATGCTCTTTCATTGGGTTGACTCCTGGGTGTATGCTTCCTGAAGCAGGGATCCTTGACCTGAATGCTTCCCTTTTGATTTTATGGCCTTTGACTCATATAATCAGGTGTGGTTGGAATGACTCCATGTTGTGTAAGGAATTTTCAGGATAATCTCTCAAATAGTTCTGTGCTCCATTGTCTCAGAGACATCCACACTTTTTTATTTTAAAGAAAATAGTACAAAAAAGGAACAATAGCAAAGTACAAACAATGCCAAGCAAGGACACTAAAAATGATACGGGGTTTCAAATCAAATGTTAGGAATTAACAGTGGTTGTTATATTACATATTGTTCTCTTCAACGAAGTTGCTCAGATTACCAGATATAAGAATGGAAGATTGATCAAATCATTAAAGAGAATCAGAAAATAATAATTTAAAAGAACATTAGAGACAACACACAGTGTCACTAGGCAGGATTGTAGGCATTCACCAATGGTTGTTATACAGCAAAATGCTGTCGTCACATAAGTTGCTCAGGTTACTAGATAGAAGCATGCAAAATTGGTCAAAATATTAGAAAAAATACTTTTAATTATTAACTGTTCCCCTCAACAAACCATCACACACCAACAGTGCAGCTATGCCACTGATCCATATATCTATATCTATCTATCTGTCTGTCTGTCTATCTATCTATCTATCTATATATGCCTTAGTACTTTCTTTTTCTTCTTTTCCTCATCCCAGTTGTTCCTTTGAGCAGTTTCCCTCCCTTTCCTATTATCTATTGTACAGTTTGGGTTTTATTTACTCTTTCATGTTCTTACTCCAGGGAGACAATATGATGTTTACACATGTGGGTCCAATTTATTTCCCTTATGCTCTTCCCCCCTTCCCCCTTGGGAGCTGAGCTGCACCTCGGACAGCTTTGGGAATTCCGGTGAGCTGCTGCCGCCCGCATACACGAGACATCCATATTTTATGTTCATGTTGAATTCATTACTCCAGCACTTGCCAGCGATCCCTAATGCTTGTTGTCACTTCTTCTGATGCGGGATACTTGCTTCTTAACTCCTGAAGGAAGTTGTGCTGGGTTGCCAAATTATTTTTTCTTTATTAAGGTAAAACTGACAAAATATGCACAACTGTGATGTAGAACATGATGTTTTGATGTGTATACACTTTAAAATGATTTAATCAAACTAGTGAGCATATTTATATCTTATATTTACTATTCTGTTTAGTGGTGAGTCTATTTAAAATAGACATCAATTTTCACTACAGATTATTACTCACTATGTAAATTATGCTGTACAATAAATCTCCAGAACATGTTTATCCTGCCTAACTGAAACTTTGTATCCTTTGAACGATATCACTGTAATCCTTAATCCTAACCCTCAATCCTTAACCACCAGTCCACATTCTGAGTTCAACTTTATTAGATTTTACATACACGAGATCTTGATGTATTTTCCCTTTCTGGATTCACTCAGTATAATGTCCTCTAGTTTCATCCATGTTGTGCAAATGAAGAGAATGAGAAGATTTTTTTTCAACTTGAATAGTATTCTATTATATTTGCATTGAATGCAAAGATTATACACACACACACACACACACACATACACACACATACACACACATACACACACACATTTGGTCTGTTTATATGTATGGCCTATTGTTCCCTTCTATATATCAATGGACACATTTAGGTTAATTTCATATCTTGGCTATGAGGAAGAATGCTACAATAAACTCAAGAGTGTAACCAAATCCTCAGCATTCTGATCTCTCTTTCTTTGGGTGTTTCAAAGAATAGACTGCTGGATAATATGATAGTTCTTTCTACCTCTTTTTGAGGCATCGCCTTTATGGCTATACTTACATTCTCACCACCAGTGAAAAAGGTTTCTCTTTGCTCTAAGTCCTCACCAAACTTTATCTTTTATCTTTTTGAGGATAGATATCAAATTATTATTTCCAAAATCTTGTTCATTTATTTCAGTTCATTTTGACTCACTAAAACTATGGACAGAGCAGTGGCTCCTCAAACTGCTTGTGCTGAAATCCTTTCCCCTAAAGTAAACTATCTGGAGATTAAGGCCTCAAAAGATACTTCAGAATAAGTGTGATCATAAGGGTAAGACCTTAACCTTGGAGGACTACTGCTTTATGAAGAGATAAGATGTGAGAGGTCTTTCTGCTAGGTGAGGATACAATGAGAAGGTAGCTGTCTGCTATCCAGGAAGAGGCATCTCAATGAATCATAAATATGCTGACTCCCTGATTTTAGACTTCCAGACTCAAGAATAATTCAAAAATGCATTTCTTTTGCTTAAGCCTTCTAGTCTATGGGACTTTGTGACGGAAATTCAAGCCTACTAAGACAGCTGCTGACAGTAAAATATCTCCCTTACAAATGCTTCCCTGTAGAAGCAGCCTACTAGCTTGCACCTGACCAAAGAACAGGATGGAAAACAAAGAGACAAAGGATTAGGTTAAAATGTGGGGGCTAAGGGCTTGACTCTCTTTGACAAAGAGCCCTGAGTGGTTGGAGCACCCTGCTTTTATTCTCTCAGACACAGGTACCAGAATTAGAGTGACACAGGATTTATCTGTCTCCCATGATCCATAGTGCATGTCCAGATAAACAACAGGATCTCGGCTGTGTTCACATTTTCCCTGCAGTGTGTCAGCACGCTCTTATGCTACCTTTTCCCTTAGTGTTCACAGAGGAGGCCATTTAGGCCTTAGTCTTCCTACCTTGGCTCCCACACTTCCTTACTGATTGAAATCAGTAATAGACTGAATGCGTGTGTACACTTTCAAACATAGGCATTAATCCTAACCCTCTTTGCAATGATATTGGAAGATGAGGCCTTCGACAGCTAACTAGGGTTGGGTGAGTTCAAAAGGGTGATGCCCTTACGGTGACGGTTAAACTGAGACATGAAAGTGACTGCCCTCCCTCTGGAACCCAGGAGGACACACAGAAGGCAACCAAGCTGCAAGCCAGGAAACGGGCTCTCAGCCAGCACCAGGTTGCCCAGGACTTGGATTTTTTGCTTCCTCTCAGATTTTTATTTCTGTTCTTTAAGCCATCTGGGCTATATTATTTAATTTTGTTAGTCATGGCAGGTGAAAAACGATTAAACATCCTGTGAATATTAGTGTATTTTTTGGAACTGAAATATAAACAAATGCATATGTTTAACATACTTCACATTACTGTGTGCTTATTATATTATTGAAAAAAAGCAATACGCTAGAGATATTGCTCCTTCAAACTTGAAGATTAAATATGTTTGAAAATATAAAGTGAAACTCATTAAATTGTAAATAAATCCACACTACCTTTTAAAATATATGCATATAAAACATTGTACAGCTAAATTTATTATGAAACAAAATGAAAAGTTTATTAGTGGAAATCACGCTAGAATCAAGTCAAATTTGTGATAATGCTAGTAGTTTGATAATATGCGTTCAGTGAGGCCTCTCTGTTGTATGCATTTCACATATATTTTCCGTGTATTCTTCACAATACTACCAGAAGTGCTGTAGTATTTCAATTTATATTACAGATGAAGAATAAATTGCAGAAAAGTTAACTAATTTGATAAAAGTCAGAGAGCATTAAGCAAAGACCCATGCAACCCTCAACTTGATACTGTGGTTTTTAAAAGAAATGTATAGTAAAGCTACACATTTTTCTTAAGAAAAGCTTTTTTAATTTTCTTACTCATTTCCAAATATATTGTGAGATCAACATACTTTCATCTAGTCTGACTCCATTATTAAAATATCTATATTCACATATTTTCCATAAAACTCACAGAAACAACTATAGTTCATCTATTATAAATGTTTGAAAGGTTTTACAAGAACTGAAAATGCTTCATAAAACTAACTTCAGATTTTATTGCCTTTTCCTTATCTTTCTTTTTCACATCAAAAATAAGCCACCTATTTAGATGGTGTGCTTTTGTAAACAGCTTTAGCAAGGTTTTCTAGCACAGTGATTTTTGACAGCTACCCCTCCATGTTATCACTCCCATTTGTCAGATGTACTGCAATCATAAGAAAGAATAAGTGAAATAACTAATCATCACCTACCCGTATATCCCCTGCACATCGCAGCCCTCCCTATAGTTAGTCTGGTTCTGTGTGACTGGCTCTGGGGATCAAGGGTGGATAGTGTGGAGAGAATTTGTCTGTCTGCTCTCCAGGTTCTCTTCTTCCTTTTCCTAACAATCTAAAAACACGTGTTGAAAAAAGGTAAGTGATATAGTGGCGACAGCTGCATCACCATGAAAGCTGTACAGAACAGTTAACTAAAGTATCGCCTAACATGCAAAAGGCTTTCTATAACTAAGAAATAACTTCTGTTGGATTAAGTCAAGAGAGTTGGCAGGAGGGTGAATTTGTTTCCACAACATTTCCTGTCCTAACTGATAGATATAAGAGAATTTGGAGCTTATACAGTTCACTATTCGAGACCATAAAGATTACAGGGATAATTGGACCCTTCAACAGGAAGTCTTTAACCTGCTCTGGGCATTACTTGGTCATTTTTGTAGAAAGAATAAAAGACATTACTTATGAGAATTTATTATATGTGTTAGTATATGTGTCACTACCTTACATGGCTTTACCATCTTCAAAAATTTACAAGACTTAATCTTTTTTAACACAGAATATTTAAGCATTTTCAGTTGAATTTCCTAAGGTAATGTATTCCCCTTGATACAATAAATTTTAAAATTATAGTTGGCCACATATTGAGATAAAATTATTATTTTAATCAGGAGCAAATGAGTGAAGGAATCCTACTACTTAAAATCTAATTCAGCTGTGTGAGCTTTTGACAACTGTTTGAAAAGTCGTAATGGTTTTATTATACCCCCTCAGCCATGAATTAAGTATTAAGAGTGAATAAAAGGCAACAATAACACTTTTTAATAAAGAACATTAATTAACATATGTTGAGCGTTAACTAACTCTCTTTCTTGGCAGCTGATATCATCGGCCAGAGGCCAGTAGAATATAAAGTGAGCACCTTCTACCTTTATCACAGTGGTTGATTTAGGGAAGGGAGGCAGTGACTCACAGGCCGTGTTAACACATTACTTCTGAAATTGAAATTATTCAGGCAGAGTAAAGTCTTCATTTATTTATTTAGGCAATGTTTCTCACCTAATACATTATAATGTATGATCACTAAAAGCAGAAGTACAACTGCCTTTTATCAACAATCTCCAGAGAGTTCTCCTTTATTAATGTGCATCATAATTCAGCACAATTTAGCTCATGGTACTCAGGCACCACAGTAGAGCACTTGCTGATTAATATTTGCTGTGAAAATGATAATGTACGCCTTATGACTTGGAGAAAGCATAAGCATTGCAGCTGGGCTGTACCAGGGCAGTAAATAACGATCCCACCTGGTAACTCATCTCAGTGATGAGTGGGTCCATAGAGACTTTGTAAAGGAAAATTCATCACTGTTGGATTAAAAATATTCATGAGGCTCTAAAGACAAAGATGTTCAAAAATCTGAAGATTTTTCTGTTTTCATGTTACGTTATTTATGAAAATGTTTTGAATTTGTTCATCCTTAGATATACTGTGCAGTGTTTAGAAATGTAAAGAAATAATTCTTTAATGTAAATAAAGATTTTAAGAATTATTTTTTATTTTTAGGTATTGTTAAAAGTCATGAAAGAGTAATAAAATGTATTATCTTCCTTTGATATTTCATAGCATAATGGGATCAACTTTTAACTATATAATTCAGACTGCTTTAAGTACCTCCTAAATGCATGTGTTCCTGTGGCTGGGATATGTGTGTGGGGACAAGAAAAATTTCAAGTATATATTACAAGTATGCATTCCCAATAGTAGAGGTAATTATTAAATGTACTAGCACAGCTAGGAAAGTAGTTTGGTGTTCGAGTACTTGCCTAGCATTTACAAGGCCCTGGATTCAATTTTCATTACTTTATTTTTTCTTATTTTAAAAGTAAAAAAAAAAAACATATTGACAAACAGACATCCATTTACAAAATAGCACAAGAACAATACACACAATACTGAATTACAGACAAGGTGACAGGAAATTAATGCATTACTATATTAGAACTAGCAAATAAACAAATGAAACACACCTACAAAAATGAAGCAATTAGTACAATTCTAGTTGATAAATGTAAAAAACCTTTAGTACCTTTTCATTTCCTAACATGTTCTTTTTACATTAAATCTTATTGCCGTCATGTTCACTGATGTAACACTCTATTTGAGATATGAAGAAATCTCATTTCTTCACTAAGTTTTTCACAGGGAGCTAATCTTGTGCACGTTTGCTATATGTTCCTAGATTCTGTGGAGATATTTGCCACAGTAAATTTTATTCAATTATCTAATATATATTTAAAAAGTGGAATCTAATTGTCTTATTTAAACCCTGTTATGACAAGTATTCTTTTCTTTATGTATAAATATAAATATATGGCTTAAATTAGAGGGCTTAAATTAATACACTAATCAATATATTAAATTATAATTAAATACACTAATCAATATATTAAATTAATACACTAAATTAATATATCAATATATACTTCCTGGTGCTATAGCTAAAGAATATATTCTAAAAACCAGGTTTAATAAAAATATTTGAGGTTGGGCAAATAAATGCCTTAAATATTTTTATGATACTTATTATAGAAAGGTCAATTCAATATTAATTAAAGTAAAATAAGTAGAGTACCAGAAACAAAAAGTACTTTAAGGTCTAACGTGCTATTAAGTGTAGGTCTCTTCTACTTTATAGAAAATATTCAGCATGCACTAAGAATTTTGAATCCTTTATACTGCCATAATTTTGTATTAGTAGTCATTTATATGTAAAATATTGGTTCATATTTATTCTTTTTTTGGGTTGCAACTGACACTTAATACATAGGCAGCCAATATGTATAGATTGCTGCATTATAATTTAATAAAAACAGAAAATTAAAGTGACTTATTTCTTACTCTATAATCATGCTACAACTCAGCTGTATCTAATACTACTCTGCAATTCCTTCTGCATCTGTAAAAAGGAAGTGTGTTCCGTTGCTATGAGTATTTCTGAGCTACGATGTTTTCCCTCAGTATACTTATACCAAGCTTCTTATTTCAGCTGTGCAACTCAACATTAAATAATTTTTTAAATATTTGTTTTTTCCTTTTAAATGGAAATTTTAGTTTTTTGGTTTTTCTCCGGTGCCGGGAACCGAACTCAGGACCTTGCGCTTGCCAGGCAGGCGCTTTTGCCGCTGAGCTAAATCCCCAGCCCCTTTAAATGGAAATTTTAAACACATACATTATCCTAATTTTTGCTGTGATTTACACACTTTCATACAAAGTGTACATGGTAACCCTATGCAAATTTAAACTCCTCTAAAAGAATATACTTGAAAAAGTTTCACTTTCATGGACTTTTTCATCAAATTCGCGATTCTGAGACACCAGGTTCCCATGTAAACAACCAAATCATACTTCAGCCTAGACATTTTGTTAAAATATCAGCAACGTCTTTCACCCCTTCTTCCTTTTCAGCTGCAGGCCACCTGGTATTTTATGGAGGAGCTTCACTGGTAAGGCAGACAGAAGTGAAATCCAACTTTCACCCTGTACAGATACATGATAACAAAGAACTCACTGTGTGGAGACCCACGCAGGTTGCCTATTTACAGTCTGCCACCTGGATCTGAATCCTTCAAAATTAGAAAACACTGAATGATAGTTTGACTACTAATGCCTTGGGCAAGGGCTTTGGGGTTTGATGTGAACCAAACAAATGAATGAAAATCTTCCATATTTAACACTGGTAGAAACACACCTCAATTAGGTCTAAAGCCTAGTTTAGCTTCAGGAGATGTATTGAGTTTGTTTTCTTGCAGTAGGTCAGTCATGAGTGAGCAATATTAGGCTTTAAGTAGAGCATAATAGCAACAATATCTAAAATACTACTAATATATTTGAAATAAATGACCCAACAGAAAAACTGAAATCATGTGGTAAGTCTATGTTATTACAGCAAAAGCAGAAAAGTATGTTAGTTTCTCTTAATATTTTATTCCACCTGACCTTTTGGTAAAGTCAGTTTCATTCCTAAAATCACATGGAAAAGCATTTGAAAAGTCAAACAAACACACAAAATAGATTCAAATGCAAAATAAACACAGGATCTCATGATAAATGAAGCCTGGGACAAAATTAATATGAGAAATATCTTATTCCTTAATGTTTTCATCAATTCTTAGAAGGTGGGCTGGGGATATAGCTCAGCAACATAAGCACTTGTCTGGCAAGACTGAGGTCGTGAGTTTGATTGCCTGTACCGAAAAAAAAAAAAAAAAAAAAGTCTTATGAGGTGTTTGTGTATTGTTCAAATCAAAATTCTATAGCCTCAAATTTTAAAAAAGAGTAAAGAAAACTGAGGTAAAGTCAATGGTATTTAGGTGGAATACAAACCAGTCATTTCAGACACAAGTGATCCCCCAGCCCATGTAGATCCTCAGTGAGTGAGTTCTGTACAATACCGACAGGGGTTGGATCTGAGCTGGCAGTTAGGACACAGACCCACAAAGCAGTGTCATCGTAAAAGGCAAGGCCAGCACAAGGGTGTGGGCCCAAGTAAAAGTCTTAAACTGCAGAAGAAGGAATTAGGAGGTACACAATTCACAGATGTATTTGGTCACCTAAAACTGCCTAAGAACTCTCTGCTGAAAAGCTTCTCATAACATAACCAAACCAGAGATTGGCATATATATCTTGACAACACCTGATCACTTTCATTATTGGGTCTCAAACAGGTAATTTTTTCCCTGTACAATAAAAAAACCCTCCATCCTAATAAGTAACCATAGGAAAGAAACAAAAATACTTCCAAGTCCTATAAAAATCCCTACAAAAATTGCCTGACCCCCTCTCTTTGGTCTCCTCGCAGATAGTACAAGGTTTTCTCATTGCCTGTTTTTAATTTCTTAGTAAAGTTCCCTACTTATACTTTTCCTCCTCAGGCCACCATTTCATCAAACATGACCCAACAGTCTGATGACAATGTGAAGTATGAGAAAGGGCATCTCAGGCATATTTATCATTATTATAAATACTGACATATTTTTATGGCATTTCTTCACTTTTTTACCTGTACTTTGGCAGTATAATAAAGTATACTGCAATGTACCCACCTACAAAGGATCCAAACGGCAACATCCAAATACGACATGATATGAAGCAAAGAATACAAGTATTTTGCAGAAAAATGATGGTTTTTGCTAGTTTTTGTTATGTGTGACATTCAATTTTGGACTGGATGTCCAAAAGAATCCTATGTAGCTTTCAACAGCCTTGAGATAATAGTTAATGAAGCCTAGAAGGGGCCCAAGCTGGGTTTTAGACTCACAGGACTTGGCAGATGTACTTACTGAAGGGTAGAGAGAAAACTGAAGGAAGTACCTAGGAAGCCAGAAGAGAGAAGACCCTTGCTACACTGCAGTGGTCCCTGGCAACACTGCAACCTGGATTTAGTGAAAAATAAGACATGCACCTAATGAACTTGACAACTTAGATAAGGAGATTTCCAGGAAGGGCTGAATACTTTTAGCAGTGCAAGGATGATGAAGGAAGAATTGAGCTAAATATAAAGAATCAGCTAGCAGCGCCTGCTGAATTGAAAACTAAGATTATCATCTTTGTCTCCAGATGGCTAACAATTCTCAGAAAATGACTTCCAAGACAAAGGTATTATCCAGTGGGCTATCAGTAAATATAGTCAAGAGTGTGATACAAAATCCTTTGTTAAGACTGCAAGAAGATCTAAGAAATTCATTCAGAAAAATCTGCTACATTCTGTGGAAAAAAAGAAAAGATGACCCGGAACAGTGTCAAGAGCTACAAAGATCAGCCAGCAGAAAGAAAATCTATGGCTTAATTAAATCAAGCTGAAAACATGGGCCTGAGTTGATTCTAGGTTGTCAGTATATGAGAATAAAGAAACAAAAATGTTATTTCCCTTTAACTCTGCCATAAAAGTCGAGCTATTCATGGAAGTGTTATTTGATGGTCATTTTCATGGCTGTCAAATATTTCCTATTGTTTGATGAAATCTGTATGTTGAGCTGTGTACATTTTTACCTTGTGAGAAGCACGAAACGTTACAGTAGTATGTTAGTTCATGAACACTTTTTTTGGTGAACAATTTGGTTCTTAAACAGAAGTGTTTGGTAAAAATTTGCTTCCATTCTTGAACTTGGCATCAGATGGGGAACAGGACGGCAGCCATCTTTCCCACACGAACACAAACAAGACCATAACAAGACCTTCCCCCAAATTTTGGAATTAGTTACGTTCATGAACTGAGGTTTTGCTCTATTTCCTGTGCTGTCAAATCATATTCAATATATTTTCCCTGCCTACACCATAGATTTGGTCTTTTCTATTGAATGTCTTGATTGTATGTAGTTTTTCTAGACTACTTTCCTACAGTTGGAAATTCTTACAGAACACTCTGAACAGACCTTTATTTACTGAGGAATACATTTGTTCATTTACCTCATTTTCAGTAAAGAGTGTGTTAGTCTGTCTGACAACAGTGTGACAAAATGCCTGAGATAAATAACTTATAAGGATGGAAAATTTGTGTTGCTTCTTGGTTGTAGAGCTTTCACTCCATGGGCACTTGGCCTTGTTGCTCTGGACCTGGGGTGGTGCAGTACACCGTGCCAGGTGCAGACAGCCATGACAGAGGAGGTCTGTCACATTATCAGGGCCAGGAAGGAAAGAGCTGGGTAGGAACAGCAGTAGAGTCTCAGTGTCCCCTTCAAGGGCACATCTTCAGGGACAAACTTCTTTCGACAAGGCCCCACCTCTTAAGGGTTCCACCACCTTTCAAACCTGCACCACAAGAGTTCCTCAGGGAACACCCTGACTTTCAGATTATAACAATCATTAACAAGGGAGATTTGCATAACTAATTTCTATTCTCCATGCATCTGTATTTTGTCAGTGAACAAACTATATGAAATGTTTATGAAAAACGGATTGATGTCAGTGTTTTTCAAAAAAATTTTTATGAGTTATGACATTCCCAGGATTTTTATTGCTACTTGAACTGGCCTAGAAAAATTACTACACTTACCAACCTGATTGTTAATTTGGGGTAAATTGGTCACTTGCAAGGGTTCTGGAATGAGATTTCAGTGGAACCATTTTAATGACCATTATTCTGCTGTCCACAGTATTGGTTGATGTTGAGTCAATTTTTGAAGATTCTTTTCATTGAAGGCTTAAACTGTCTTAAAGTGCTTTTTACTTAGAACAGTTTGGAAAGAGAAATTCTGACAAAATTTTAATCTTTTTCTCCTTTAATACACTAAAACATCGATTTTGCAAGCTAAATCTAAGAGTATGTTGAAAATCGATTCTTTTTAATTAAAATGTTAAGTTTAGTCGAATGTTAAAAAGTCTTCTGTTGTTGGTGTTGGGGCATTTTGGTCTTCTGAGAGTTTGTTTTATTTAGAAAAGGAAGAGCTGTCAAGGAAATAAATCTTTGATGTGTTTTCGTGCTGTTTTTATACTCTTAGCGGTGTCTGGAGTCATGTGACAATCTGCCTGCTGACACCGTGTGGCTCACTTTTGTAGGACTTAACACTCAAAACAACACCAAAGACACAGAGGGGGAAGAGAAAGATGACAGTTTTAGAAAAGAAGTCTGGGGTGAGACAGAGGAGAAGCACCCAACTTTCTCGTTTTCCCCGGCTGGCTGGAGGGGAGACATGGCTTGCCTGGTGGCAGTTGCAGCCCTTTTCTCTACCACCCCACAGTCCCCCTCAACTGCTGGTGGCCTGGGACAATGTGTTCCAGTGTCCTGCCTGGCCATCACACTAGTCCAGTCAAGCGTGAGTACAGCCAGGCAGTGCAGCTTGGCTCCCCCACTCTCATTGCTTCAGGTGCTGCGTTGCCTTTCTGAGGAACAGAGGGGGTCACTTGAATGAGGCTAACGTCAGAAAAGGAGGGATTTGGTCCCCTTATTTGACTACCCAACCTTCATGGCAAGCTTTCCGGAAGATTCCTGCAAGCTGTTCTCTAAGTAGTACTTCCCAGGCACTTGTCAGGTTGGGTCTAGGAGAGCTTGCTCCTCTCTACTGAGTCCCAGGTGTTGCCTCACAGGCCCTGTTAAAGTCCTATCTCAGTGTTCCTGTCAATGTGCTCATGAATTCTTTCTCAGATCATGTGGGCCTCAAAAGTCCTGTAAATCTACTCCAGATTCTTATTCTGAGTACTGTAGACAGAGCAGTCCTTTCAAAAGAAAGAGCAATAAACACTCAGAGCTCTTAGCACCAAAAAGCTCCAGAGACCAACAGCCAACAAAGAGCAGCAGCAGACTGCAGCACCAGTAGCGTCCTGCAGAAGCAGCTGACTGTGTCAGCTGCTGGCATCCAGCAAGATCTGGTGATGTCTGGACCTCTGACAGTGCTGCTCTTTTCTGATTAATAGTTTCCATCTGAATCAATCAAAGTACACCTAAGCTCACTGGCAACAGAAATACCAAATATTCAAGAAGCATTAAATAAGGAATGCTCCTCCAGACATTTTATTTGATAGAACTGTACAAATTTTAGGGTTTTCAACTGCTGCTTCATAAATGGAATAAAGAACTTGATGTACATATTTCAACATAACCTTCCTCTAATAAGAACAAAGAGGAATTGTATGTTCTTTTGGAAGTGTTTGCCCCATGGAGATTAGGATGAATGTTGTCAGCAAGAATATGTGTCCATGTGAGATGAGAGGAATGTATCTGGAAATGAAGAACATCTGTCTTGCGGACACTTGGCTGTGCTTCACCCATGGTATTTCATAGTTTGTGAGTAATGTCCTGTCCTCCAAAGAAGCAGGGCATAGCTGTGAATCCTGCAGCAAATTTAAAATAAACTAGAATTTTCACACTGTAAAATTGTGTGATTTTTATTACATAGCATTAGAAAATACAAAGTGTCTAAGAAGAACACTAAAAATGCAGAAAAGCATGTGCACGAACATACTCCAGGAACATTGCAAGAAAATAATTCATCTATAAGGGTGTAGATGAATCATCACCATGTGATCTAGGAATGACTAACGGTGAAATAATGATAAAATTCTATGAAATGTTATCTTAATAAGTCTCAAGATGTCCCACAGAATCCACCATCAAAGGAAGTAGGTATTGGACACTGATGGTTTTGATATGCTCTTACATGGTTATGGTCTTGGTGTTCTTCTGTAAATTCTTTCTAGGTCTCAACATTGTAGGCTGCTAGCCTCTCATAACCACCCCTTGCCTAAAAGGTGTTCTAGCAAAATAATATCCTCCACGGCAGCATGGAATCCTGTATCACCTCTAACTCTCCCCAAAGACCTCAAACAGAAGCAGGACTGTGGTCATACAGCGCCCCTTCTGGTGCAGTTCTTCAGGGCTTCCTCTGCAATCAGGCTCACTTTTGCTGAAGTTACTTTTTCTTCCTCTCTGGACTTTCTTCCTCTCCTCTAAGAGCACTTAACTACTTAAGCAATAATCTTTCTTTGTCACTTAAACAAAAATCTCTGTTTCACTGTCTTTTTCTGAACAACAGTTATCTTCAAGGACTTTTCTGTAGAGTCAGTTCCTACTGACAAACAGCGCTCAACTTGATCTTTGTTTAATTACCTTTTCATTTTCACCTAGTAATTCTCCATAGTTACGCTGTACATTTCAGTGTTTTGATATGTGTACACATTGTGAAGAGATCAAATCATGATACTGATGAATCCATTATCTGAAACATTTGCCATTTCTTTGTTGAGAGAACTTCAAAATAGTTTCTTCTCACCATTTGGAATATATAATGCACTGTTCCACCATCATCACCCTGTTCTGGTACAGAGCACCAGAACTAACTCCTTTTACCTAATTGAAGTCCTGCTCAATGCATGAGCGATTCTCATCTCCTCTGCCTCATTTACCTTCCCAGCTTCTGTTCTACTCAGATAAGATCAAGTGCAGTGTCTGTTCTTAAAAGTTTGGTAATTACATTTATTATGGATAGATGTGCAGAGAAATGCATTTTATATGAGCAAAGTTCCAACATATAATATGTAAGAAATAAGTGATTTAAAAAATCTATTATTTTTAAAATTCAGATGTCCATAACTTGAATGGTATGGTTCACTTCTGCTTCTGAATGAAGAACTGTTTAATTTTTTGAGAGATATTTTGGTTAGTGTAGAATTAACTTTTAATACATAGAGAACTACTTAGATGGATACAAAGAATTTTCCTTTTCTGTTTTGTTTTGTTATGGGAACAAAATTACTTGCTAGATCAATTTGTGATCCTTTCAGTTGTCTGAATAATGCCTTTCACATTTGTTAGTAGTCTGTCCAGTCTTGAATTTTCCTTATTTAATATTACCAATGATTAAAAAGATTTTAATTTAAAAAGTGCTTTATCAACTATCAAATATTGCCTTCATTGGTCTCTAGTGTACTTTATTCTTTTAATAGTGTATTTAGCATTATTACTTACTGCTTTCTTTATCATCTAGTTTAAATTTACTATGCTACTTCTAAACCCAGGGGTTTATGTTTAATTATTGGGATTATGTTTCCTTCCTTTGACCAGCAACTAATATTTTACATTTATTGTTAAGCACAAGTTTATTTGTTTTCACGTGGGTTAATGTTTCATATTTTAATTTGTAATTAACTAAAATGTCTTTGAATGTGTATGAGAAGTTTGGAGTGCAATATTACTTTTAGGTACTGTGATGGTTAATTTAGGAGGTTAATTTGACTGAGCTAAGAGATCCTCAACCAGCTGAGAAAACTTTATTTCTGGGTGAGTATTTAAGGGCCTTTCTTGAAGTGCCTAGAATTTGAATCAGTAGCCTAAATAAAAAAGTATCCACAGTCCATGCTGCTTAGTGTAATGGGTGTCATCAGTCTGCTGATGGCCTGAAAAGTATGAGCTTGTGCTCTGGTTTTAAGTCCTTGTCTCCCTCTCTTTCCTTGAATATAGACTTTCCTAGTTCTCAGGGCTTCAAACACAACCTAATTTATACCATTGAATTCTAGCCTCCTGACAGCATATCATAGAAATTTTAAATCTCCATCATGACATAAACAAATTGTTAAAGTAAATCTCTTCTTAGAGACAGGTGTGTGTGTGTGTGTGTGTGTGTATGTGTGTGTTTGTGTGTGTATGTGTGAATTTTGTTTCTCTGGAGAACCTTGAGCAATACAGATTATTTCTTAATTTTTAATATAATACAATTTTCTTGTCTCTATTTTGGTTAATTTTTTACAGGATTACTGTCTTGCAAATTAATGTCTTATAGACAGATAACTCATTTTTACCATCATTTGGAATGCATCATGGTTGACATATTTAACCTTTCCATTTTCCAGAATGCCTGTGTTATGGTTTGTGTCTGTGTGTCCCCCCAAAGCCTCATGCAGCCATGGGGCAGGCTTTTAGAGTTTGATTGATTATGGGTGTGAGAGCTACACCTGCCCTGGGGTGGATAGTTTGCATATGTAAGGGAGAGGAAGAGGCTGCTTGCGGCCATTCCTCCCTTTTGTGCTTGTTGCTTTGGCTGTGTTCTGCCGCCGTAAGTGGTAGCCCTCTGCCATGTGCCACTCTGCCTTCTAACCTGCCAAGTATGGACTGAAACCTCCACAAACTGTAAGTGAAGTAAACTTTCCTTCCCTAATTTTGGGTGTCAAGTATTTTGTCCCAGCAACGAGAGAAAAAGTAACCAAGACAGCCTGTAATGTTTTCCCACTGTTTCTGGTATGCTAGTAACTGGAGTTGTAAAATCTGTAGCATTTTCAGACTAGCTTCAATTCTCATAGCTGTGGTTTTGTGGCTTGAACACTTATTTACTCATACTGCTAAATATACAATTGTTTGAGTATAATACAATTTCATTACTCTTTCTTCTATACCCAATTATTTCCAGTTTTTGACAATTATAAGTATCTATTCATAAATATTTGATTGAAAAATTCTGTGGGGAAACATATTTTAAATTTTATAACCAAATTTTATAACCAAACCTTAAAAAACAAAACAAAAAAACATAATTGGAAGACTGCTGCCAAACTTTCTTAAATACTGTCTGGTCCATTAGACATTACCACAGCAATGAATAATAATTTCAGTTTCTGCACCAGCAAGTGCTACTTTTAATTATACAATTTACCTATTCTAATAGATATATGGTGGTATTTCATTGTCTCTTTAGATTTCAATATCTTCTTATTTGCCTCTGGACTTCTTCTTGGCATAGTTTATCTGTTTAGATCAGTTTACCACTTTACCTTGCTCTATTTTCTGACTGTGGATTTTAAATAATGCTTGCATATAATACCCTTACATTTTTTTTTTTTTTTGGGTTTTCTCCGGTACCGGGAACCGAACTCACGACCTTGCGCTTGCCAGGCATACCCTTACATTTATAAAAATATCTTTTTCTACTTTTTATTATCCTGATAGGGTTTTTCTCGGATAAAAATTTTATGTAATTAAGTTAAAGTTATCATTCTTAAAATTTCATGTACTGATGCTTTGGTGTTATAGCTAAAACTCCTCAGCAAACCCAAGGGCATCAGCAAAGTTTTCCAACACTTTCTTCTGGAGTTCATGTAGCTTTGGCATTTTATATTTACAGCATTTCAGTAATCCATTAGAGAGCTGTGTTTTTTGTTTTTGTGTGTAGTGAAAGTTGAAAGTTCTGTGCATAGGTTCATTTTCTTTTTGTGGAAATCTAATTTTTTGGGACAAACTGTTTTAAAGGCTATTATCACTTTTTTGTTTAATTGCCTTTTGAAATTTCTTAAAGACTAGTTTTCAGTACAAGCCTATTTCTGGGATCTTCATTCAGTTCCATTATTCTGTATGTCTGTTCTTTCGCCAAGATTATTGGCTTAATAACATCCCTTAGTTACTGCACATGGATCAGGTCCACAATCTCCTGAAGGAGTGTGTGATGAAAGCTAAATAAAAGAGGCAAATGGAACTATTTCAGGGCTCCAGGAGGATCAAAGCACTCTCACAGAATATGAGATTCTCTCAGGGGTAAGACCAAGACCTTCTCTGAGTTGTCTGTATTTATTTAGTTATCAGAAGAAGGGAGGGGAATACTTAAGAAGTGTAGAAACACTTGAGGACTTCTCCAAGTAAGATGTTATATTAATCCACCCAGGAGTGAGATGCCTGAGGCCACAGTCTTTATCTAGTTGAAGTTGGATCTGGGTGTTCTTGGCTGTGATCTTGTTTTTTCCTTTGAAGCTTTCAGGTTCATCCCCATTACAGGCCCTTGTAGGGATCAGTGACTCACGGAGGTTCACTTACTATGAGTCTACCATCCATCTCCACACAAGGAGCCTAGGCCTTAGACAGACTCACAAGTCAACATGAAAAGCCCATTGGTTGATTTAAGTCCTGCTCAGGGCTGCTTTGTAGTGGTCTCCATCACACTATTACACTCCTTTGGTTAATGATATCTATCATCTTAAAATTTAGTAGTGTGAATCCTTCCATTCCACTTTTTTTATTATTTGTTGTGTTGGCTCCTCTGTGTCTTTGTCCTCATATTGTATTAGTATTCTCTAGGGGAACAGACCCAACAGTGTGTATGTAAGTAATAGCGAGTATTTATGAGACTGGCTTATATGAGCAGAGCTTAAGAGGTCCCACAGTGGCTGTCTGCAAGATGGGAAGCAGATGAAACCAGTTTAAGAAGCTAAAATCCTCAGAATAACAGAGACTAGTGATGTAGCACTGGTACAACATCCTGGAGATTCCCTGGTGTTCAAAGGCTGAAGAATCTGGAATCAGATGTCTGTGGAAAATGGCAGTAGCACAAAAAAAATCACCTTCTCCAGAAAAGTAGAGCTTGGTCAGCTGGGTGTGCTTCCCCTCTCTTCTGCCCGTTTGTTCTGTCCAGGGTCTCAGCATTGTGGATGCTGCTGCTCATATTCAGGGAGAGTCTCCTCCTCAGTGTGGTGGCCCACAGGCCCACTGTCTCTGGAAACATCCTCACAGACGTGCCCCAAAATGTGATTGAGTCAACTTTCTAGGTTTCTCTCAGTCCATCAAGTTGACAACCAAGAATAACCACCATCCATACACACTGTAGAATTAGCTCCAAAACTCTACAAAGTAGCTTTCCAAGATTTTGACTGTACAGTATTTACAGATCAGCTGGTGCTGAGTGTCATCATACCAGTGTTGTCTTATAATTCATGAAAACTAAATATCTATTTCGTTAGGTCTTTTGTTTTACACATCAGTTTTAGGAGTTCCCTGCATGGACACACTCTATATGTCTATAAGGTTTATATCTAAGTGATTCACTTTCTTGAGTTCTGCTGTAATTTTTATTTCCAGTTTAAATGCCCTTTTTTGTATGTAATAATGGACTCTAATTTTGTACATTAATAATTAGACCAGTGACTTGCTATATTCATTACTTTTAGTAAATTTTAAATTGTCTTTTTAGAATTTTTAAATGGATAATCATGCCGTCTGTAAATAAAAAGGTCATTATATTTTGAAAAAAACTTTTTATCTGTAAGAAATAGTTTTAATTCAAAATTCTTATTTTTATTGACTTAAAATGTATATACTTGCTTTTGTCAAGATTTTTATTAAAACATTGTTTTAATTACTCTCATTGCTGGGATAAACTACTTGACACCCAAAATTAAGAAAGGAAAGGTTTACTTAGCTCAGAGTTTGTGGAGATTTCAGTCCATACTCTGCCGTCTCCAAGGCAGAGTGGCACATGGCAGAGGGCAACAATTCATGGTGGCAGAAGACAGCAAAAGCAAGAGCAAAAAGGGCAAAGCAACAAGGGCAAGCCTCTTTCCCTACCTTATATTGTATACAAACTACCTACCCCAGGGCGGTGTAGCACTCACACCCATAACTGCAACATTGGCCCATGGATCAATCATAAACTCTAGAAGCCCACTCCATGACTGCATGAGGCTTTGGGGAGACATCTAGACAAAACCATAGCAAACATAGTGATAGCTATACAAATTTATATAATATTTATAAATAACCCTTATACTTTTATAATGATGTGTCTTAATTTAGTAGTCATCTTTCTGGAATTTATTTATTTATTTATTTATTTATTTTTTGTTTTTTCTCCGGTACCGGGAACCAAACTCACGACCTTGCTCATGCCAGGCAGGCGCTTTTGCCGCTGAGCTAAATCCCCAGCCCCATCTTTGTGGAATTTAAATTATCTTTAGGAAATTATTTATTTAAGACTTTTTTGAAGACAATTTTATTAAAGAATAAAAGAAATTGTCTAAGGAATCTATATTTAAATTTTGCTTTAGAGAGAAACAAAAGTATATTAAAGTTGGATAAATTTTTCATATTTTTATTTCAATTATATCAATACAACATGTTCTTGTTGTTACTATATTTTGGTACTTTGTCATAATCCTACTAAGATCTCAATGTAGCAGAATTATGTAGCCTAAGTCTGATTCACTCCCAGTGTTATAGTATTCATCTTATCCTTCTAACATAACCAGCTAATTGTGGATTTCTTGCAGGGGAAAAAAAGTTTTTCTTTTTTTTTTGGTACATATCAGCTAGAAGAGTCTGTCCTCAAACACTGCAATATGGAGTATCACACACCAGCCTAATTGGAAAAAGGCAAAATATAAAGGAACAATGGCAAGATCAGAGAAGTCATTCTATTAGCAGAAACTTAAATATCAATCTTTCTAGGAGCTTATCTTCGTGCTTTATGACAATTTATGAAAGATGAATGCTTTTGAGTACTTATTTAATTCACATGACATATTCTTTTGTCTGAAGATGCCTTTGTAATTTGACATACCAGATACAAATAGAGACTGAAATGCATGTGACAGAGATTTTTCTACTTAAATCCAATGTGTGTTTTTTGAAATGTGACACTGAGCATTTTTATTCTTATTCAGATAAAGATTTATCTCTCTAGGCAAAATATACAAGATTTATTTTTCCTTTCTTTTTCTAAAGTCTTAATCTTCATAATAAAAATATTTACTATGATATTGTTATAATGAAATATAGTGGACCCTTGAGTTATGACTGGCATCACAAAAGAACCTGGGTTACAAGCAGAATTTCAGATTTAATTTATGACCACGGTCTTGAGCTATGATCCAAATGCCGGCTGCTCGTGTGGCTGTAAGCAGAGAGTTGAGATGCCAGAAAAGCATATGTAAGCTTATGTAAGCACTGGTCTGAGCCCAGACTCCCGACGTTCTTACAGAAGGGGAATCTCCTTCCAAACAATAACCGCCTTCCATTGTGTCCTCCCTTCCTTCAAGCCAAAGATGTCAACTTCACTGGTGAGTACAGTGTAAAATTGTTGTTTCTGATAAACAAGACACATTTTGTAACATTTTGGTGAATACCTTAGAAAAACTGTTGGTGTTTCTGGTAAATTATGCACATTATACAACTCTTTTTTCATTATAAAAAGGTTAGTTATGGGGTGCTTTGGGAGGTTCAGAGTGCAGTATTGATATTTCCTTTATTCTTTATGGAAAAAATAGTCTTGAATTACAAACAACTTGAGTTACAACCAGCCCTAGTGAATGAATTGAGTTTGTAAGTCAAGGGTCCATTGTAGCAATAATAACATAAATGACAAAACCCATTATATAAATGTAATAATCACATGGAACTATAATCTCATAGTACTGTTATTAGTAACATCATTAAAGATAAATCTAACAGTGATGATTAACAACTACTAACACTGTTAATACAATATGTTATGGACCACTTTACTGAGTCTTTGTTGCATTCCTTTTAACTAAAAAATTCATAACAAGAGAGAAGTAAAATGATTCAACTCTTAATACTTACAACTCTTTAACATGAGGCTCCACTAGTTTTTCTAACTTCCTGTATCAAAGTCTACATGTTCCTAATTTTAAGAAAGCTAGGCAGCCTCCACCCCCCTGTTACTGTCAATACCATGGTGAATATCTTTGTGTGTAATGCTTTATGGATTTATGCAGAAAGGTCTCAGGAATTCATTCAGTTAGGCAAATAGATCATAAGGTAAAGAATTCTTACTTTTAGCAAAAATTCTAATCTTTTTTAGTCTGAAGAAACTTTTCTCCATCACTCTGCTGTTCTTTATAAAGCAATCTTGGAAAATATTTGTACAGTGATGTAAATATATGTATAAGTGCATAAGAATGTGCTTGTGATTTCCTAAATGACCTTTATCTTTAAATTTAAAAAAAATTATATATAAGCACAATATAAAGAAGTGCATTATGGGGAAAGATCTGAGTGCATTATGGGGAAAGATCTGAGATCAAAGAGGTCTACATTTTACAAAAACACAATTACAGCTTCAGATGAGTATCAGTATGCTTGCGTACAGAGTATCACCATGCGAAGGCTTTGGCTTGAAGATGTGCTGGTCACCTTCAGAGAGACTGCACGGGCAGAAATTCAATTTCAAAATAACAGTTCTATTCAAACCCATCGTATACTGGTCTTACCTTGACACCAATCCTCCAATGTGCCCTTATTGTTTCTATCTCAGCTTGGTAATTCTCTTCTTTATTATTTAAAACCCAACATTTAGACCATTAAAGTTAGAAGGCATCTACACTGAAGGTACATACACCTTGCATCATTTTCTTCCTGACACGACTGCACCTCCCATTTAAAAGCTGCTTTGGCACCGTTGTGTAATGAGTTAGTTGTCAGTCTCCCTTTATTCTACTGTTATTACCACTTTAGTGTTATTCATATTATCACTTTTACTCCTTGTCTTCATCACTCACAGTGGTTGCTTCCTAATAAGTAATCCACAGTGAAAATCTCCAGTGGGCACCATCAACACCACAGTATATCTTGCAAGGGGCTCTCCTGGAAGCTGTCTTTGAAAACAAAATTGTTCTTCCTTCCACAATATCATTATTCCTCTCACTTTAAAGATAAGGCACAGGCAGCAACATATTGAGGCTCACCTGTTTACCTTGCCACACTAATACGTTACTAATCACCATGGAATTGGCAAAAAATAATTTCACCAAGTGTTTTCCAGATGATAAGAAACAACTGAAATAAAGCATTTGAAATAGAGTAAGCCCCTGACTTATGAACACTACAGTTTCACAGATAGAAGTGGACCTCGCAGTTGGTGCTTTTATGTTTTACATTATATGTTTGTGTCAAAGGTACATAAGACTCACTTTGTTGGACTTATGACCTGAACAAATCCAAGTTACAAATGATCTCTTGGAACAGAACTCCTTCATAAGTTGGGGACTTAATGGACAATTACAAATACAAATAAACTACTGAATTTTTTGCCAAAATGCCAAGACAGTGAAATGTATATTGTCTACAATAATTTTTTGAATGTCTGATAAAAATAACACTGAGGAGTGTAACAAAGATTTCTTAGCCTTGGTGATGTCCCAGGGTAACAGAGCTCAGTTTGTGCTTGAACTAGAACCTTGCTGTGGTAGGCTGAATTCACTCAGAAATAAATCATGCCTCAGCGCTTCATCGTTCTTTCAGGTGAGTTGCCCTCACTGCAGTGGGCCACGGGGATGGTAAGCAGAACTCCAAGAGTAAATCAGCTCAAGGTTCTTACATACCTTTTTTCTACAATGATGTAGATGTTAAATAAATGTTCTGCATGACCTTGAATTGTTTTTATATATTTGTTCTTTTGCTACATAAGATCCTGCACCATTTTGGCTGTCCAAATGTTTCAATTTCAGTACATTCTTATGTAGTTGGTGAGCATTGGCATATGAGTATTTGGTACATAACAAACTCAGATCCATTTGCATGACTCAAAAGGTGACCTGCTTATTTCCTTTGTACCAGTGAATGCTTTGGAAGAAAAATCAGGAATGTACTAAGTAGAAGATTGCTCAAATACAATATTCACTGTTTAAGTAAGATATAGTACATTGCCATCTCTTTTCACATGAATCACCAGTCTGCATTTCTCCCTAGTAGGCCAAATGGGCATCTAAAGAGATTGTCAAAGAAGAGGATCAGGGGCTGGGGATTTAGCTCAGTGGCACAGAGCCTGCCTGGAGAGCGCAAGGTCGTGAGTTCGATCCCTGGTACTGAAGAAAAAAAAAAGAAGAGGATTAACTGATATGCGTAATGGAGCATGTGTATATATGGAATAAAAATTTAAACCTTACAAATTTATGTATGGAGACTTAAGATAGTACTAACTACTATGTTAATTATTGATTGAATCAAAATCATTCTGCCTACACACTTCTACACACATCAGAGCCTCCTCCTGGTATGTTGTCCTTCATCCATTTTCTTAGTTTTTTGGCTATTGTTTTCAGTCATTTGGCCCAAAATGATTTCTACTTCACTTCTTAAAGAACGTATTCTTAACATATTTTTAATTTTATGTTCAGCCCATAGAATATTATTATGTACATTTTAATATGTGAATTTTTGACCCTCAAATAAATAAAATTTTTAAGATTGCACTTCTTGCCATTCTCATACCAAAAGCCTATCAGAAGACTGCTCAATAGTAGGAAATACAGTAAAAGCAGAAATTATTTTTCAGGGAATCAATGTTTTATTTTAAAAATAATTAAACTGTAATTTAGGTAGTAAAATTTGACATATGTAATATTATATGTATAAATTTGGTATATATATATATGTAAAACCTAAAGTTTAAAAACACAGTGTTCTCCCAGGCGCTATCTAAAATAACTTGTACACTCTTAGGCACGAAATGGAATGTACTGTACTGCAGTAAATCACTCTGAGGTATGAATGTAAGATCCAACCCAATAGTCAGCCAGACACTTGGATGTAAACCATGCTTTATCATCAAACAATGCATCTTTTCTATCTGTTATATTTCATTTTTCAAGCTGCTCATTAAGACAGTTTAACTGTCCATAGTTGCAGAAGTTACTGCACTTTACAGTGCCCTTTCTGCAATACCTAAACACAAATACAGTCGTTTTATTTGTCTGTGGACAATATTTTCAGAGCCCGTCACTGAAGTTTATCTTTTCACTTCACAGCTAATATCCACTGCCAACCTTGGTTTGATTAGTTGTGCTAAATGTGCTGGATCCAACAGCTGCTCTTTCCTCCATGATTTCATGGTTTTCCACTGCCTTGAAATCAGGTGGCCATGGGCACTCATTCAGTATCTCTTGCTCCAGAGAGACCAGTCCAGCTCTCCTCAGTCTGACGGGGCATTTGTGTTTCTGTCAGTGTGAGTTTATTAGGTGAAAACAGCTCTGTTATTATGGACAAGCCTGATGTTATTGCTACTTGTGAATAACTGAAAAATGGAAAGAAAACTTAGAGTTGCAAGTATTTCCCAGTGTAATCACAAAGAAAAATCAACACATTATTTTGGATGATATTGTTTGTCGGATACCATGAATTATATTTTTAATTTGGCCCATGGTAAGAAATGAAATATTTGACTTTCTGACTCCTTGTCCTGTATGCATTTTTCCCCCACTTAATGGTCTCTATGCTTAGCTCTGACTCTTTCCAGGGAATATTTGGAGAAATTTAGGAAGCTTCTGTTCGATAATCTGAAATTATATCGCAACTTCAATTTTGTTAATGCTCACATTTTATATTCCATTTCTCTGACCTTTTAAAACTTACTGTATTCCCTATCCCTTACTCTAGCTAGTAACAATCTTATACAGAAGTGTAACTTGGAATGTGGGTAGCCATTACCTGGATAAATATTTCTGTGATACTTTCAATGGCCTTGCTTAGATCTCAGCAAGAGATTATTAGTTTGCTAACACCCCATTGAATTTTATGCTCCAATACCCACATTTTTGGCTAGTACTCTCCTTAATTTACTTTGGGCTTGGTCAGTCAGATAGAGGTAAGCATGAGGCAAACAAAGCTTAATTCATGCATTTACATGGGGGAATTTTGCTGTAGAACTCCGTGCTTTTGTACAAACACTGCCATGTTGCAGGGAAGCCCAAGCTCCTCATTTTGAAAATCCCTGAGTGCTCTCAACAAGCCACTTTGAATCAGCCCTAGAGGTTCACGAGAAACCCAAAGAATAAATAAAGGAGCTTGACGAAAGACAGATGATAGGAAACAGGGAGATAGGTCTTTTCCCAGTTGAATCAGGACCAAGTTGAATGGGGACAGGAAGGTGATGTAAAGAGAATTAAGATGAGTTAGGTACATGTACCAAATCCCCACACCGAGTGTAATCTTTTGTACTGTAAACATATGCTAATAAATACAAACATAAAATAGAATGTGTTTGTCTTCTAAAAATAAATTTTATTATTAAATGAACAAAGAGATATATAGGAGCATGAAAATAAGCAAGATAATGATTGTGCTAAAATATATACAAGTGATTATATTTTACTCCTTTGAAATGTGTAAGATATTAATAAAAAGGAAAATGCAACATGCCAAAAGTAAGATTTTTTTCTTGTTACTACATATTTAAATTAACATATTTTAAAATATATCTGTTCAAGTGCTCTCATATCTTAATTATATTTTTATTTCACAATGAAACAGGGATTTAATGTCTTATTCTCATATATGAACATGGTAAATTGCCACTTAAAGTGATTTAATTCACTTAAATTTTTGCAAATTGTTTTTCCTAGCATCTTTCTTAAGTATAATAGCTTTCTTTTAATTCTCAAGGTAAGGTAATGATGAAAGTTTCACATTTTATTCTTATCATTCTGTATGTGTAATTTTATGGATTCACACGAATGAATTAGATAAGTTGCCCAAGACTGAGAAGTCATTAATGAAGATGGACCCAAATTCTGGTGCTCCCTTGCCAATGGGGAAAGTTTTCAACATGATACCACATTCATTTTGACATTTCTCACAGCATGTTTTTCAAAGTGCTTTTTGGGGGGATATATTTTGGATAGTAAGTAAAAGAACTCCATGTTTTCATTAAGCATTCCAAATAGGGTAGGATTTTTATGATAAAAAGTTAAATGTAAACTAAATAAAAATACTACAGTTTTCCTAGATATTCCTAAAGATTTCCATATTATGTGAAACTTTTCTAAGTCTTTTACACAAATCTTTTCAAGAATATATGCATTATTAATATTTTATTGGTAAGAGCCATGTATCTCACTTACTAAAGAAGGATTATCTTCAACCTACCATTCCTTTGTCTTTAAAAATGTTAATTATAAAGAATGCTCTTAACCTTATTGCTTTCTGAGAGTTTTGGAAAAATTTTTTAACTACAAAGTATGCCTATTAACACTAAAAACGTGAAATGCATTGAGCAATTGCCTATTTGTTTGAGAAAATATGATCTCTCAATCACCAGGTACTTCATTAAAGAAACCACTAACATGCTTCCTGAATCAGGTCAATTCTGTGACACATGAAGGTGTGCAGTTCTTTAGTGAGCTACTATAGATACAGTTGACATTTTGTCTGTTTTGCCACACAGCGCTGGCCACCGCCCACAGCACGTCATGCGTTATTGACAAACAATGTTGGAAAATGCAGGAACACCAAGAATGATAGCGCCTATGTGCTGCTGAAGCATAGACTTCAGTTCAAAATGCCAAGGGTATTTTTCCGCCTGGGCTTTATTTTCTAAAGAAATGTTTATCGCCATCTGTGTTGTCTCTAACAGAATAAGAAAAACACATTTCCCCTAATTTATTTTGTCTTTTCCTTTTTTAAAATCCAAATTCTTCTTTAATTTCACTTTCTAGAGTTAGGCATTTCCCTAGTATTCCAAAAATCATTAATTTACCTCTTTGCTTAAGGTCAATGGTCTGTACATATCACAAGTTTATCTTTACCCTGTCCAATGTTGTATTTCTGTGGGATAATTTTTGGTAGTGAAAATACAAGGGTGAAAGAAATGGATATTTTCATAAAGGAATCCTCTAGATGTATCAACACAGGAGTTTAGCCAAGGAACATGAGAGGAAATTTAGATAATTTTATGATACAAATCTATATGATGGACGAGTGAAGATGCCACCCTAATACTATGGAAACGGAGATGAAAATAAGTATCAGTTTTCAGTTCAAGAAATGTTCATTGTCAAACAGATTAAATTATAGAACTTAGTGCATTATCTTTATGAGATTTTAAATTTAAAATGTAGGAAAGAATAAAATAAATTTAAGATCCAGCTTTGAGAATTAAAATCAGGTATGTAAAATAGTATCATTGCTGATATCATTTTTCAAAAGTACAACAAAATAGATATTCATTTTGGAGTGATTATAATGTTACACAAATGAAAACAGTGTAGCATGAATTCAAAAGTATGACTTGTTGGTAACATCAATTTAAAAATTATTTAATTAAATCATCTCTGTATCGTTTTATATACATACAGAATTGTGCAATTTACAGTGCATAATTTATATATCATAACTTTATATAATATTACATTATAAATAAACATAAAAATCTTCATTGACTAACACTAAAAATTATAATCTATACCATGTTTTTATCTACATTATAGATTTATAGATTTCCCCCTATGAGCTTTTTTATAAAAATATTACACCAATATGCCATTGAATCATATCTTAATTCTACATAAAACTGTGTATGTGTAGGGAATTCATCTGTCATTTGTTCATTATAGTTTAAAATAATATTCTTTCATTATGAAAATGTAGCATAAGCCACTGATCTCCATCCTTCCCCACTAATTTGTCAAGATCTCAGGTTGTCACTTTGACTTGATTAACAAAAATATCTTTGTCTTTGACTGACAAAAATGTGTATACAGTATTTTTGTATCACAGAAAGAAAACTCGATTATTATATAAAATGATTTATATGGTAAATATGCTTAAAATCCATTAATAAATAAGTTATTCCTAGTAGATTACATAAAATTATGATTATTTGTGTGAATCTAATTATTTCATCCCTCACTTATACACATATATGCACTTTTTAATTTAAATCACCAAAACCACCTGTTTTAGTCATAGGTCTGAAGACTAGAGCTAGTAACCCCAGCCCCAAAGCAGGAATAATTGGGGATTGCAGGGGGGAAAAGTGTCTGTTTCCTTTGAGTTTATATTATTTACTAGACTTTGACTGCTGATATACAAATTAAAATTATCATTGAAATATAACTAATTGCCTCTTGGTGTAATTGTCATCAGACCTATCTAGAATCTGTCTAAAATTCTTACTGGGAATTGGAGATCCATAAAGTGAAAGAATATGGAAATATATAGTACATAGGTAATTATTTATTTAAAGTTACCAAATTAAGCTTCACTTTAATAATGAAACTTTCTCCTGAAAGACTTAGGGAAAGTAATCATCATTTTAAATTTGTTTTTCCCTCTATCTTGTAGATATCAAAATGCCAGGTTCATAGAGTAAGTTAATAGACATTAAAAATGTTTATTTTTCTCACTTACAGTGCATAACCGCACATTTGGCTGGTTCTAGAACTATTTTGCAGCAAAACATTTCTGTAATTGATGACTGGAGACTCAGTCTCCGATGAACGGTGTGTGTGTGCTCTTTTCTTACTGAGCAGCGTGAACTGACAAGCTGCCAGTTCTGGCTCAATGATTTTTGTCAGTTCGGCTCTTTGGAGACAAATTATAAGAGGATGTAATAAACAAGAAAGGGCAGCTTTTTCAGAAATAGTGAGTATGTCCCCATTTTTAAATGTATTAAAAAATAGAAGGTGGTGAGTCCACAATTAGTCTTGGCATAATACTTATCATTATTTACATTTACAATGACATCAGTATAGCATAATCCCTGCAATAGAAACATTACTAAGTTTAGCAACTTTTGATTTCTCTAGATGAGGCCAGAAATACTGTATGTTTCACGTCATTCACATCCAACATCTAGAAAAAATAATTTGTTTTTACTGGTATTGTTTTATTTTTTATTAATTGTTTTAGTAGTGTTGATTAAAATTTCTTAAAATCTCATTATAAACCTTCAATAATCTCATGCAAATAGAAGTAAAGATTTTACGTACAAATCAATGTGATTTAATAAATGATTGACTTTTAAAGAACATTTAAAAAAATTTTAAAGTAATAATGGCAACAAACAACAGAATTTATCATGATTGCTTTTCAGTTGCAAAAATCAACAATTGTCTGCATGCTAGTAAAGACTTTAGATCTCATAAAATCACCTGCTTAAGTAGTTTTTATGATTTTACTTTAGAAAAGAGTATGTATTCTTATTGTATAATTACACAGGAAAAATGAGATAAAATGGATGAGGATCAAATGATGCATAAATGGTACAAATCATTTTCTGAGTGTAGGAAGTCATTATATAATACAGAAGAGGGAGTCAAATGAGAAAGAAAAAATCATACCTTAACGTATAGAAGTAGTCTAACTTGTTTCTCATACAGAAACAGGAAATGGATATCAAAATCAAATTCAGAATGTGGAAATCAAGAATAACTGTGATAGGAACAAAAGCAGTAGATGGAGATTAAGCTAAAAGAAGTTATTGGCAACCCCACACAGTTAATGATTTAAGTTCTACTCTAAGAAGTTGGTGTGGAAATACCAGTTAAATATAAGTTCTGAGGCTGGGAGAGGCTTTTCTAAACAAGCTCACTACGGTGGGAGTTGGAATCACGTGTAGCTTTCTGGTCTTCTTGACTAATTTTCCCAGTTCTGGGACCAGGGGTGAACTAATCACAGTGAAGGGTCTTAAAGGAATAGGTGCTTTTTTACCCTAGTGTGTTCTTTAACTGTTATTCACACAATGACTTAATTGCATTTTCTGAGCAATTACCAAGATAAACTCATCTTTCTGATGATAATATACTCAAAACATAGAATAGGAATAAACAAAGGGAGGCTATCAAACCAATAAAATAATATTTGATATTACTATTTTAAATTAATATTAATATTGTATGATCATGATGTGTGTGTGTGTGTCTGAGGACTGAACCTTTTTTTTTTTTTTTTTTGGTTTTTCTCCGGTACCGGGAACCGAACTCATGACCTTGCGCTTGCCAGGCAGGCGCTTTTGCCGCTGAGCTAAATCCCCAGCCCCTGAGGACTGAACCTTGATCCTTTGCACTGAGCTACATGCCCAGCTGCTTTTTAATGTTATTTAAATTTTGAGACAGGTTTCCCTTAAATCACTAAGTTGCCCAGGTTGAGCTCTATCTTTGTAACCCTCCTGCTCAGCCTCTTAGCATGCTAAAATTATTGACAGCCACCACCATGTTGAGCTAATTCTTTTTCTAAGACCTTTCATAATTTCTTAAAAATACAAAAAATTTATAGAGAAACAAACTATACCAGAATTCTTTGACAACATACGGTTACCACCTTCCACAGTAAACACCTTGATTTATATTAAATGTTGCTTGTGCTCTGATTGATCTGTAGACTATACTTATGTAGATAGAATTCTGTTATAAAAATGCAGTGGGAAAGCAGAAACTCACTTATTTATGTACAAAACTACACTTGTAGTTTTGTACATAAATAAGTGAGTTGGTTATTCCTCTAACATCTGCATTTTGTTTATCTCTTGAACTGTGAGAGGTTACCGATTTCAGTCATTGTCAGTTTCTATGTCCTGTGTAAATCAGCAACAACCACACAGTATAGGTCTTTCCCACGCTACTACATTCATCCCCCTGTGGGTTAAATTGAACTGTTTCCCCATCCGGCATGCTCTCAGCATGATAATGGTGGCTACCTGTGAGCTTGCCTGTCTCCTCTTGGCCTGATAGTTTCCTGCTGGCTGAATTTAGCTTTTAGGGAACTGAGGAGAGTCCACGTAAATTTACTCATAGATTTTCAGGTATATTTTCTGATGCTTTAAAAAAAATCCTAGCAGGAAATCGTAGCTTTTGCCCAAATGGACAATTCAGTTCCAGTCTAGATCTCAGTCTTATTGACTAAATATCTCAGCATGTCAATGATTTTGAAATTGTTACATTTTGTTTCATATGCTAAGTAATGTAATTAAATAGCGATCAAAAACACTTCATTAAGATAAAAATTTCATGCAATGCAGAATATTCCAAAAGTGATCAAAGTTAAAGTTTTTTTTTCATTATCCTCATCACTTCATAAATTTATAGATGCTATTGGCTTCATGTGAACTACAGAAGTATAGAGGGATTTGAAAGAGGTATTAATGACATAGGAAAGAGAGAAAAATATTGAATTGGAGATGTCATTTCATACAAAAAGGGTAATTCAGTCAACAGAGGGAATACATGAACAACAGTTAAGCAAATAAGACATTACACTACCATATTTCCTGGAAGATAACTATAAATGAGACGAATGAATGAAAATTTTGCGTGAAAATTAATGATCCACTCTGGTCAAGGCAGCAGCACATGAATATGTAGAGCAGAACTTGAAAACACTGCCCTTGTGCTAAATGCATAAGGTTAATTGTCAGTGGGGCCTTATGTGTCAGAACTCAAATGTGTCAAAAACTACTAAAGATTTTAGCATACATAATTAGGAAGTAACATCTATGACAGAATCACTTTATGTATTATTTATTCTGGCCAGATCATTGAACCAAAGCCAGTACAGACTTTATTTATTCTTTTACTTAGATAAAGGTTAAAAAGCAAGTTGCTTAATAAAATATATATCAAGTTACATTAAAATTAGACAGTCAAACATGGTCATTCATTTATGATTCACTCATATAACTATTAAAAATTTTATAAATATGGTGACAGAATTAACAAATCATTCCTATGTTGCTTTTCACAAATTATTGAAAGCCATTTTTCCTCAACAAAACATTAGTAAAACAGACTCAATAACAATTAAAAATCATTCACCTCATTCACCGTGATCAAGTGAGATTCATCCAATGTATGCCAGGACATTTCAACATACATAAATCAGTACATATAACGTAGCACACTCTGAGAATGAAGGACAAAATATGGTTTATTCAATAGGAGCATTGACAAAATTAGTTTAATTGTTTTATGAAAAAAATTAACAAATTCGGTGTAGAAAGATTATATCTCAATACCATAAAGATCATTATGAGACCATACACACACACATACAACTACCGTAATGGGAAAAAGTTGAAAACTTTTTCTCCAGTGTCAGGAGTAAAAAGAAGAGGTCCTCTTTTATTACTTGTATTTGTTATACTGGAAGTCCCAGCCAGGTCACTTAAGCAATAGAAAGAAAAAGAACTCCAAATAAAAAAGGAAGATATTAAATTGCTCCTTTTCGCAGACTCTATGATCTCACACATAGGAAATCCTTAGAGATGCCACTGAAAACCTCATAAAATTAAAAAAATAAATTCAGTAAAGCTGCAGGATTAAAAAAATCATTGTATGAAATAAGAAGAATTTCTATACACTAACATACAAATTTTGAAAGAGAAATTGTAAAAATCTCATTTGCAATAGCTACTCAAAAATGGGAAAATTGAGGAAATGAGCCCAGATAGGTACTATAAAGCATGATTCCCTTACATGAAAAAGCAAAAACTTTTAAAGAAATATATTACAGATAAAGGAATAAATGGAAAGATATGTCATGTTTATGGATTTAAATATTTAATATTGTTAAAATACCCATTTGATCTAAAAAATGTTCAGATTTCATGTAATCCCAATGAAAATACTCATGCAATTCTTTACAGAAACAAAATTAATGACCTACAATTTTATTTGAAACAGTGAAATGCTCCTAATGTCTAATGTCTAATGAATGAAGTATGTTATTGATAGGCCTAAAAACAAACAATAACAAACTATTAATTTAAAAACAATGGAATTTTCCATACTTTCTTACATACTACTGTTTTGTAACACTCTTGGGAAGTTCAAGCTGTGACCTGCACTATTTATAAAAAAATGTTTAACAAGAGCACTTCTTCAACATCAGCCAAGAGAGAAATCACTTCTGCTAATCAAATGGGGGTCTGGTGCCAGAGTTTAAAAATAAGCATAGTATTACAATTATCACTTTGGAGGAATGTGATAATTATAATGCTCCACATATTTTAAAATCAAGATTTATCAATGAGAAGTAGCAAATGAAAATTTCTCTTGGGTTAAAAACACCTGGGCTTGATTCTTAGCTCAACTAATTTTATTTATAAAAAATATCCAGGTATTTATAGCTACGACACAATGTTGACAGCACAAAGATATTTATAAATAGTATGCATTTGTTAATGTCATGGAAATGCAAGAAGTAACAATGCACTAGTAGTTATATCCATGTACTACTATACTGTCAAGGTTTATGTCTGCTCAAGTGATAAGCCCTCAGGCAATGGTATTAGGAGGTGGGGGCGTATGGGGATGATTAGCTCATAGACCAGGACCTTCAGGAATGGAATTAGTGTTCTGACAGTATAGAATCAAGGGAGCTCCTTCATCTTTTTGCCAGGAAAGGACGCAGGAAGAGCCATCAGTGTTATAGAAAGTGGCTCTCTTCAGACACCACATCTGCAGGCAGCTTATGTTGGACTTCTGCAACTATGAGAAATTTTGTCACTTCTAATTACCCAGTTTACAGTATTTTGTGATATCAGTCCTAATAGACAGAAACACATAGTACTTTTAAAGCATATAATTAAGATGGCGAGAGGAAAAGAAAAATAAAGATTGACTTTGAGATAAGAATGAAAGAGGTAGTAAATGGAAAAATAACAAAATTATGAAAAAACAGGATTACATATGGATACAACCAGAGATGAAGTTAAAATAATACTTAATTAGAAACAGGTCACACAGAAAGGCAAAAAGTACAATTAATGAAATAAAAGAGAAGCAGGAAGAAGAGCAAGGAAGGGAACTAGGGTTCTACTGAAAGTACAAACAAGGAAAATTTAGGTCTCTTACATTGTCTCTTACAGAAATCTTCAAAGTTCACTGTGAGTTAAGATAATAGTCCCCTACTCAAAATTGATCCAGGATATGGAATCTTAGGTTTTAAGGTAATTGTGTCTTTCAGCAGTTGTCTTATTCCATTCTATTATACATTTTGATCATAACAAAGAAAGGAGAGCACTGCAACATATGCAGTTTTGAGACCGGGCCTTCTAATGGGATCTTTTCAGTTTTCAAAGAATATTGTAAGATTGAAATGACACTTGATAAATTAAACCAGCAGAAATCTGAAAATACGTTGTTTTGCTAACTCCTTAAGTTATAATTATCTACAACAAGCTACAGTTATTTAATATGTATAGTATTTGAGATTTGATATATTGATATACCAATAAATCATCATTATGATCAAAACAAGTCACATTTCTTTCACCTCCTAAAATGTCCTTATGCCAGTGTGTGATCTGTCTTTTCTTCCACAATTGTTCCCAGGAATCCACCCATTCATGATCCTGCAATGCTGATTTTATTTTATTTTTTTTGAAATTTAGGTAAACAAATATATACAGGATGTACTCAGTTTGTCTGGCTTCTTTGGCTCAATATAATTATTAGAAAAATTACTGATTCTACTGCATACGGCAATCGTTCATCTCTTTCTGTAATTCAGTGTGATTCTAACAAATGAATATAGAAAACTTTGTCTTCAATTATTCACCTGCAGGAGGTTATTAACTAGGTTATGCTTTTTTTACAATAAAAAGTTATCATAATATTTTCCATGAAGGTTTTTATAAAGATATTTTCATTTCTCTTGAGTCATACCTAGGAGTTGAATGGATTGTCTCATTAGCTGTGTGTGTAAGCTTTGTAAAAAGAAAAACCACTGTGACACTGCTTTTTAAAGTGAACTTATTAGTTTCACCAGCAATAGAATAGAGTTCTAATTGCTCCAAATGTTTGCTACCAGGGTGTTGTCAGAATTTTAATGCTAGCCATTCTAATGAGGTGAAGTGGTATTGCTTTAAGATTTCCATTTCCATTTACCTTAAAATGTAGAACACTATAATGTGTTTACTGACTATGTATCTTACCATTTAGACATTTTTTCTTATTTTCTTGCTCATTTAGATTAGGCAATTTTCATCTTTATCAATGAGTTTTAAAGATTCTTTATAATTCTACACATTTTTCTGTCTTTGGTTTGCCTTTTCATTTCCTGAATTTTAATGAACTGTGGTTTCTGTGATTTGCATATATCATGTTCTAGGTTAGAAATTTTTCCATATTGAAATGTTGCAAGCATTTTCATTTTTCTTTTTTATGGTTTTATATTTAGTTATCACATTTAGGTATATGACTTCTTCTAGGTTGTGCCTGTGTGCATGAATGTTGTATGCTGTGAGTTAATATTTGGTGATTATTATTTTCCATAAGAATGTATAGTAGAATGCACACAATGACATTTATTTTCTGAATGTCACTGACATTTCTGTTGAAAATCAAATGACTCATTCTATCTTATTGGCCTGTTTCTAATTCTCATTGATATTAAACTAATATTAGCTTTCTAGTAAGATTGAAAACTGATAGTAAAATCTCCAAATCTGTTTTTAATTTGCAAAAATGCTTCAGCTAGCTTTGGACTTTTAAGTCTTTCCAAGTTACAGAATTTTAATTTCTATAAAAATCTGCTAGAATTTGATTTAGATTATCTTTATTTATCAATACAGAAAAGTGGCATTTTAAAATATTAATTTTTATATGTTTGAATATATTTTTCCATTTAAGAATTTATGTGGTTGAAGAAATTTCATCTAATCTGTTATTTACTGTGCAGAGGTATTCTTTAATTGTCCTGTTATTACCTCTCATATCTGTGATTTTATTATTGATATGGATATATTTTTCTTTCATCCACTTAACACTTTCCATTTTGTGTCTATTTTCAATTTTGTTAATATTTGCTATTGGCTTGAATTTTTCCTATTACTTTAAATTTTCTTTGCTCTTTGATTCTCACCATTGATTATAACATTTTCTTCTTTCAAAATTTTAACTGTGCACTATTTCAACTGCAGCACACAAATTTCTAAAATTTATAAAATGTTTATAAATATAATATAATTTATATTTCCATAATTTGTAGCTTATAGCTAAGTTTAAATAACTTCCTAGTTTCCTTTGCTATTCTATCTTTGATTCATGAAATGTACGAGTGTGTGTTACTTAATGTTATAATATGTGAAGTTCTCTTATATATCATGCTGTGACTGGTGTTTAACTAACTGCACAGTAATTAGCAAAACATTCTGTACTTTCAGTTTATCAAAGACATGCTTTATGGCCTAGCATATGGTCCACCTTGAATGTGCCATGTGACCATGAATGTGTGTAGATTTTGCAATTGGTATATTTATGTTCTCTAAATCTTATTTCAGTCCAAGTGGCTCATATGGATGCTCAGATCTTCTGTTTCCTTGCTGATACTTTTCCCATTATGCTTTGGAATTGCTGCTAAAAATATGATCATATCTACATGCATGATGCTTAATTTTTCCTTTAATCTTTCAAACTATTTTTCATGTATTTGTCTTTGTTAGTTGTTGAACTCCTATGAAGTATTTTATCTTCCTTAATATATATATCTCTCTTTAAGAATAAACTTGGTTACTGGTATTATGCTTTCTTAGAAATTCTACTTTAATATACCTGCCGTTTGCACATTTTATCATTTTCCATTTATTTTTTTCCAACTTCTTTCTTTATGTTAAGATTGCTTATCTTTTTGGAATCATGTAGTTAGGTCTTGATTTTTGAATCTAGAATCTCATTATATACATTTTAAATGGAATGTTTAGAAAAGAAACTTTTAATAAAGTATGGGAAAAGTTCATCAGGACTTATAATTTATTAATCTTTATTAGTTCTCTTTTATTTTTATTCCATTGCATTCCCTTTCTTCCTCTTACATCATGAATTTAACATTTTAATTGACCATTTAAGTCACCTGCTGACTTTTTTTTTCTACTAGAGTTTAGTGTTTATTCTTAGGATCCTAGTGTGGGCATCTAGATTTTCATAAACAGCTTAGAGTCAGTATATTACCACCTCTTACAAAATACATAAAGTACAAAAAGATTGAAATAACATGGGCCTTTGTATCCCATTATTTCTGCTATTTTATGGTTTAGTTTTCCAAGGCTACCATTCTTAACCTCAAAATACTGGATGATTTTTATTTATTCCTGGAAGTTGTTTTTGCTGAACATAGAGTTCTGGTTCAAAGTTTCTTTTTTTTCTTTTTTTTTTTTTTTTCCTCCGGTATCGGGAATTGAACTCACGACCTTGTGCTTGCCAGGCAGGCGCTTTGCCCCTGAGCTAAATCCCCAGCTGGTTCAAACTTCCTTAGATAGATTTTCCCATGTTAGAGATATTTTTGGCTATTTTATGGCCTCTACAATTTCTATTTGAGAATCTAAAATCATTTGCTTTCTGTTTCACTCTGTTTCCCATGTCACTTTTTCTACTTTATTTAAATATATTTTCTGTTCAGTGGTTTTCTACCTGGATGGCTTTCATATGATTAAGCTTGATTATCTTTCACATTCATTTCTGTGATTTGCTGGAATTTCGTATAAATTTAGGTCTCTTAAAAATCCAGGAAGTTTCCCTTTGTTATTTCTTCAAAGAGCTTTTATCCAAATCTTTCTTCTTCCACTTGTTTTCCAATAAAATATTAACTATACCTTTTTCTAGTTTCAGGTTCAATAAGTATTGATTTTTTAAATTCACTTTTCCCTCTTTTTTTTTCTTTTATCTCGGTTTTTCTCCGGTACCGGGAACCGAACTCACGACCTTGCGCATGCCAGGCAGGCGCTTTTGCCGCGGAGCTAAATCCCCAGCCCTTTCTCTCCTTCTTATAAGATAATTGCTATTTAGTATCTTTTTGTTCACTGATGCTTTTCACTGAGACTTTAGGCTACATCTTTCAATGGGTGATATATTTTTTGTTTTAAATGTTGTAACTAATACTATGAAAGTTTGATTTTTTAACAGTTTTTATTTCTGCACAGATTGCTATTTTTATTCACTACAGGATTAATTCATTTTCTCATTGAATGCAGTTTAAATTTCTGCTTTAGAATTTATGTCTATAATTCCAAACAATAAGTCCTGTAGAGATCAACATCTATTAATGTTATTTATATTCCAAATAGTGTCCAGTTTTCTGCTTCTGTTGTTGTTTGTTTACCTTGAATAATTTTGCATTGTATTGTGGACTATTTACGTTGATTTTTGTATAACCTGAAGTCTATAATAATGCCTACTAGGCTATTTAAGTGGGCAGTCAGCCCACTTAATAGAAGGCCAGGAGTTCTGCCTCTCATTCTGAGACTAGTGGTGCAAATTTCACTTACATTTGCACAGTTACAATGTTGGAACTTCCCAAGTATGTGCTCTGCTGAGGAGTTTAAAAACCTTCAATTCTGTGGTTTCAGGATGTCCCATTGATGAATTCAGCTGGGACTGGTGCATTTAATTCAAATCATTTTTTGTTTAGTATTTGTGCTGTTGCTTTGAACCAGTTCTGTATATGAATTCACACTATATTCTTATTCTGCTGGAAGGTATATTTATAGTAACTATAAAATTGTCACATTATTCTCGGTAACTCTAAACTTGATGGAATCTTCATTATGTTGTGTTGCCATGATAAACAGAGTCTAATTCATGTTGCTATGTTCACTGTGAATATGTCTTACCCCAGAGGTAGAATATAGCAAGAAACTCATGCTCTAACAATAGAGGGATACTTAGGATAATATTTCTAGTAAAACCTCAAACATGCAATGAGATTTTTATATAACACAGCTGGTGATCTCCAGGAATGCATGACAGAAAGTCAACCTGTCCCTGAATCAAGACTATTTTTATCAAAGGTTTTCAAAATAGCTCAAGCTTGAAATGACTTGCCTTTCAGAATGATCAAATTGTATTTAATATTAGTGACACTGCTTTCAACCTCAAATCCCTGCCCATAGCAGAGTATTCTGAAAAGAAGTCAGTCATTAAATTGTCAATAAAATGCTTCTAGGTGACACTGATTTCTCAAAAGCTGTCTAAGGGCGCCAGAAGAGAGATGCTCCTCCCCCAAGTTTGAAATATGACAGCGCTTTAAGCTTTGTTTTATAAAATGACACAGTTTTGCATATGACAACTTTTGAGAACTATGTCTTCCTTATAACTTGAAGATGAAACTTTTCTTTGTTTTTCTATCTAAGACACTCGTCACTTTTGACAGGATGGGATTCAAACTTCAGTGGTAATGGGGTGAATCAATCAGGTATACTTAGTTTACGCTAAGTGCCCACCTGGCCAGCTTCCATCTTCCCACTGTGAAGGGTAAAGTTCACAAGTTTTATGTGATAGAGGTTCCTCTATAAGATCTTCGCTGATGACACTTCCTATGCAGAACCTGCAACTTGGGCAGACATGAGGAGAGGTGCGGGGCCTTCTGAACTTCGAAGTGATAATTCCTCAAATCTCACACCCTCTAATGTACTTTTAAACCTGACTCTGCTGTTTTAATCCATGATTGATTGATTTCTACTTATTTGCCATATTCCTAATTTTAGAAGCAAATTTCAAATTATTTATACACTATCCCACAATCCTTAAGGTATGTTGTAAATCCATGGTTGTGCATTCTGTTTCAAATATATGTGCCAATTATCCCTTGCCTATAGTTCCAAGTCTATAAATTCTGGATGATGCTACACTGATATAGCCAGATTATTAATAATAATTCTTGAACTTTCTGTTTTTACTCCATTATGTAAAAAGAACTTGCAAGTCCTCATTGCCATTGATATGTGTACCCTCTCTACAAACTGAAAATTAATTCCTGCTATTGTACCGGTCATAAAGCTCAGATAAAGAGTAGCTGCTACCAGGAAATTTGAAGAGATAGAGTCATTTAAACAGATGTATGTGAAGTCTGAGTCTCCAGGGAGAATCTATGGAATTAATTTACAACTGAATAGAGCTCACAAAGGGTCATTTTGATGTGCTCCTTGAGACAGCTTGTGGAATAAACTATGAGGCATTTCTGGGGACTGTTGTCTGAAAGAACCTCCTGCACTTTTGTGGACTTTGATTTGTGGAAATTGATTCTTTTCTAGCAATTAGTTTCTCTGGCGATAGCAATTTAAAAAAAAAGCATTGTAAATTAGCTGCATAGCTATCACCAGTACAAAGATCTATTCAAAGTATTACCTGGGAAGAAAATGGACAGAAGCCAATGTCTCGCATCAGCAGGGAATTCTCACCGCATCTGTTACCTACAGTATAGCAACGTCTATAAGTAAAGAGTATAAAAACAAACATTCAATGGATACATGGACTTCAAAAGAACATTTTAGGAATACTAAAATCCAGGTGGGGGTAAGGGTAGGAAGAATGAGGGAATTCCTCATATTGCTGAGGGAACGCGTGCGAAGGAAGCTCGCAGCCCCAGACAGAGGCCCATTAAAAGTCCCGGTCACCTATCCACTGCTGGCTAGGAGTAAATTTATTGGCAAAGCCCCAGTTGAAAGCTCTTGCATTAGTGGCTCTTTCTAGTCCAATCAGATGTGTTTGAGGAATGGATGTCTGAGGCACACAGCGTGGTTGCCAAAGTAACTGTCACCCAATAGGAGAAGGTATTATGGTCTAACTGTTCCTGAAGATAGGGGATATATTTTGTGCTGAATACCAAGGAACTACAATAGCGATTGGTCAGTAAATGCTTACTGGGTGAAGTGAAAAATAACTGATAGTATAGAAACAAGTTAAATAGTAATCCAAAGGACTTGGTAAATCTATCTGTTATGAGATAACATTAGTGCCTTGGAAAGGAAGAGGAATGAGGTTTATGTCTGTCGATCCGTCTCATAGCATTGAATCATGGGAATTCCCATGATGCTGTAGCCTTTTTTTGGAAGACAAATAAGACAATTCTATGTGGGATGATTTTCCAGATTTCTTACAATTAAATGAAGATTTAAAACTCATAGAGAAGAGAGACATAGAATACAAGGAAAAAAAAAACAAAACATAGGAGTGTAATATGAAGACCCTAACACCACCATCACTACCACAAACAAAACCTGCACTCATGGAAGTATTTATATATCATGCTTACTTATTCTGCCGTGTAGCAGCCATGGAATCTGGCCTGAAATGTTCAAAAGTTTGAGTGCAAGAATATTGATTTTCTTTTTATTGTGGTATTGGCAATTGAACCCAAGGTCTTACACAGAGCTTCAGCCCTTTATTATTATTATTTTTAAATTTTGAGACAGGTCTTGTTAAGTTGTTCAGTTATGCAGGCTGAGCTTGGCCTTGCAATACTTCTACCTCAGCCTCCCACTGGGTTAGGATTACAGCGAGCACCACTATTCCCGGCTTTAAAGAAGGATTTTGTCATACCTGATATTTGGATGACTGCAAGTTTATTTATTCTTTGTATGTACATTAAGAAAAATAGCATAAATATAGTTAATTCTATTTCTCAGACAATATTTTGGATATGTGTTCATACATCTCCACATATACAGTGATGATGACCCCCTATGAATTACTTTCCTTATGGGGAGTTGGTCCATGTGCATAACACATTTTTATTCCTTTTTATCCCTCTCCCGACCCCTTCCTCTAGCCTGTCTTCATCTCTTGGTCCGCTTCCTTTTCCAAAAGATGTGTCTCTCTGCTTCCTGTTATCTGTCTTTTATTTTGCTCTTTATTTGTATTTGGGTTTCTCAAATAAGAGAAACTATGGGATGCGCATTCCATGCTGCTGAAGGGGTCTTCAGGCGGGCAATGGTAGGGTAAGAAAGACAAGACACATAGGAAGAGGAAGCTGGGGCCCTCTGATGGAGAGGAGGCAAAGCCCTACCAGCCCCATCTTTACTTATGTGCAGTAAAAAGGGCGGGGAGTGTGTGATGGGGTCGAAAGTGCAAGGGCTCAGTGTTTTGCTGAAAGCAAGTAAGGCAGAATATTCTCAGAGCTACTGGTGCTGTAGTTAACAGGGAGGAGCGCCAAAGGGCCAACATCTGCTAATATGCAGCTGAGCTGGAGATCAACTTGTTTACACAGTCTGCCTCTGGCATGTACCTGGACTGGTTTTGCTCTAGTCTCAAGGAGTTCACAGACATCCAGCTCAGCCACGGCTCAGCCGCTCCCCACAAATGATATTTAAGCTTGCATTTCTGATTTATTTCACTTAATGTAACAGCCTCAAGTCCATCTGATTTCCTACCAGTGACTCAAGGTAATCCTTCTTTATAGCAGATTAGTACCCCACTACATATAAATACCATATTTTCTTTGATCATTCTTCTGTAGATGGACATAAAGGCTATTTGTAAGATTTAGTTGTTATAAATCTTGTTAGTGTAAATATGTATCAGTCTAATAGGATGTCTTTAACTCTTTCAGGGACAGACGGAGGAAGGGAACAGCTGGAATTCAAACAGAATTTGCTTTTATTTTTCTGAGAAATCTTCATAGTGATTTTCATGATTCTTGCATTAGTGAATGTTCACATCAACAATAAATAAGGGTTCCTTTCTCCCCGAAGCCTTTCTAGCATTTGTTGTTTTGTAATTGTTTACCGCTATTCTTTCTGGAGTAGGACTGCCATCACTGAGATTGGCATCTCCGTGCTGTTTAATTTGCATTTCTCTAGTGGCAGGTGATATTGAGCATTTTTTCCTGTATACATTGGCAGTTTGAATTTCCTCTCCTCATACTCATTTCGTATGCCTAGTTCTTGATTAAGTGTTTTATTTTAGGGCGTCTATTAGGATGGTTCTTTATATATCATGGACATTAGCCTTCTATCCAAGTAATACCTGGTGAAAAAAATTTTTCCCATTTTGTAGGGTATCTCTTGGTTATTACTTTCGCTGTGAAGAAGGTTTTTAATTTGATGTGATCTTATTTGTTGATTTTTGATATTTGTTTTTCAATTGAGGTTCTTCTCTGAAAGTTCCTACCTAAGCCTTTAAGATTTTTATGTATTTTATCTTCCAGGAGGTTAAGTATTTCTGCTTTATCATTAGTTATTTGCTCCATTTGATTTTAGTTTACTACATGGTGAGACAGATATTTAAAGATTTAATCTTCTGCATGTCATTTACCTGCTTTTTTAGCACCACTTGGTTTTTTTTTTTTTTTTGGCTTTTTTCCGGTACCGGAAATCGAACTCACGACCTCGCGCTTGCCAGGCCAGCGCTGTACCGCTGAGCTAAATCCCCACCCCTAGCACCACTTGTTAAAGAGTCTGTCTTTCCTCCAGTATAAATTTTTGGCTCCTTTGTTGAAGATCGAATAGCTGAACATACCTGAGCTTATTTTGGTACCCTCTGTTCTATTCCATTGATTTGCATGTCTATTTTTCTGCCAGTACCATACTGCTTTGTGTTGCTGTAACTATGTAATATAACTTGAAGTCTGGGATTATGATGCCTCCTGCTTTGTTCTTGTTGCCCAAGAGCAAAAATATTGCCCAATCTATTCCAGGGTTCTTCTGATTCCATATGAATTTTAGGATTATTGTTCCTTTGGTTGTGTGAGGAATACTATTGGTATTTTGACTGGAATTGTATTAAACCTGTAGTCAGTTAGAGAAGTATAGTCATTTTGATAATATTGGTTCTGCCTATCCATTAATAGTGGTTATATTTCTTTTTTCTGATATCCTCTTCAAAATGCTATGGTTCTTGTTGTAGATGCCTTGCAATTCCTTGTTTAGATTAACTCCCAAGTATTTGATTTTTAATGATGTTTGTGAATAGCATCATTTTTCTAATGTATTTCTCAGTGAGTTCATTATTGCTGTACAGTAATGGTACTGATTTTGTGTTTTGATTTTATAACTTGCTACTTTACTGAATTTGATTATTAATTCTGGGAACATTTTTGTAGGTAATGACTTGTTTCCTATACATATCTCTTTTATTTCTTTCTTCTGCCGGATTGGTTTGGGTAATTTTTCAAGCACTTTATTGAACCAGAGTTATGACAATGGAGAGCCTTGACTTGTTCCTGATTTTAGGAGAAAGCTTTAAATTTTTACCCACTTAAATGAATTTGTTGGCAGTAAATCTGTCACAAATGGATCTTACCAGGTTGGGTAAAAAGTTTTGGACCTATTTTCTTCAGGGTTTTTATCATGGATGTATATTAGGTTTTGTCAGAAGTCTTTCTTGTATTTATTGAGAAGATCATGTGATTTTGGTCCTTGCTTCTGTTTCTTATAATGAATTCCGTTTATTGATCTGCATATGTTGAACAGTCCTGGCATCTCTAGGATGAAGCTTGCGTGGTCATGATGTGTGATCTTTTTGATTATTGGTTGCTTTCTGTTTGGCAGTATCATATGGAGGATTTTTGTATGTACTGTCATGAAAGAGATTTGGCTGCAGTTCTCTCTTTGGGTTGGGTCTTTCTCTGGTTTTGCAATCAGGATGATGCTAGCTTGTAAGACTGACTTTGGGAATATGTCTTTTCTTCCAATTTCATGAAACATTTTGTGGAGTGTTGGTATTAGATCTTTCCTAAAGTTCTTATAGAATTCTATAAAGTTCTATAAAGAAGTTCTATAAAGTTCTTATAGAATTCAATGATGAATACTTTAGTTACTGGACTTTTCATTGTAGGATTTTATTGTTGCTTCAATTTCTTTCCTGTTTTTAGATTATTCTGGATTTTTATACCTTCTTGGTTCAATTTTGGTTCGAATAAATAAATTTTTCTTCTTAGAATATGCTCTAAAAATGTGGGTATCTTGAATGAACAACCTAGGTATTGTACAGTCCTACAGAGTAGAAATTAATGTGCAACATTCATAATATTACCAGGATAATAAAAGTCTATGCACAAATTGTATCATACCCTCTAACACACAACTGTATGTTTCAAACACAGCAGTGAATAAGCCCAGGGGAAGAGTGGTGCATATTTTTTTTCTGTGGTGACATTTCTGATAGCGTCATTGTTCTTCAGACTTCTTGAGGTAGAACATCGCCATGACTGTTTGTTGGATATGTTTGACTTTTTTGATGTTCCAATCATTAGCCTTATTTGGAAAGCAAATGTAAACACAAGTTTTCGAGGAACAAATCAGTGCTTACAAGGACAATAGAGTCTGATCATCACTATATAAGTGTTATATAACTTTATAGTACCATAGGAAGAAAAATAAAGCAAAACAAATTTTCTGTGCCAGAATACTCTCCACCAGTACTCCACTCACTTTACTGAAATTTTCTTTTGGTTTATTTAGGGATCTAATCTTTCATTTTCTAGAAAATTATGTTCTCAATCATTGACTCTCTGACTTTCCAGAACAAAACTCAAAAGGCACAGAGATGTTCTAAAATTAGTGAGCTACAGTGAAATATCCATTATAGTACTACCTGCTGGAATTCCTAAATTCAGGACTTATTAATGTCAAAACAAAGATTAAATTTACATAGCCTATTTAAAATTAAGCATCATAATTTATCATATTACACAAATAAAAGATTGCCTCCTTTCTCAATTTTCATCCACATAAATTTGCTTTCTGGCCAATTTCTGCATGTAGTAAACATTGCTTTCATTTTTTAAAAAATTACTTGACATTATTTCTTTGTCAGTTATCACCCCACATCTTTATTTTTCTACTTCCTTAGAGAACTGAAATCATTTTTAAAAAGTCATGTTGGTCAAATGCTGTATGATTTTATTCTTTATATTTTCTGAAATGTTATTTTTTTCCACACAGAATCCCCTGTTATGCTATACCTTGCTTTTGTTTTCTGCGACCTGTCAGTGCATTGTTATAGACTCTTTGCTGAGCGCGTACAAGGTCTGGAGATGACAAGCTGCATTTCAGTGTGCATGACTGCTCTCAAGGCTTGGTTATAAACATGACAGTTTCCCCAACTGCTGTCACAAGTACGATATTAATATTTCTTCTCATTAAAATCACAATAGTTTAAAAAAGAGTCACTTTTCATCAAGGGACAATGTCCATGTTTGTATCCTAAAGTCAAACACTGAAGACTGCAAAGGTTTCTGTTTAAACTATTAATTAGCTGATGCATGGTTTGTTCCATAATGGTTGGTATTGCTCTCTGGGTTCACACAGCAAAAATAGCTCTGAAAAATGACAAGTCATTTTGTCAGCTATGTAATAATTTTATATGATAATTAAGGATTCTAAACCTACATTTAAAATAAATGATCATGGCCACTCTTTGCTTGCTGTTACCCTGCTCAGGAATTTATATGTATGTATTCAATACATAAGGATGACAAATTTATTGTAGGGTTTACTTTCACTTGTTACTTGAAAGTAAAATTCATGTGAGTGATTTTCTCCTGAGTATATTCAAAGAAAGATCTCCCAATATGTTGTGTTATGATTTATAACATAGTTCTAATGTTTCATAACAAGGACTGAGTAAGTCTAAAATACTGGTTTTGTTATGTTAAAGTACAACAAGCTATCATGTAGAAGAGTATTTAATGTAACCTGCTCAGAGATTATGTTAACAGGCAGTTGTTTTTGTTTTTCTATTCATCTTGATGCAATGGAGGAAAAAGTCTAATCTAAATATTCCCTCTTTGCAGAACCTGGAGCACCAGCTACAGCACTCGGCATCTCTGAAGGCCTTGGAGAAATGGGAAGTGATCGCTAGGGTCTCAGAAAATGATTCTGGGCTTTCCAGCACTGATTGCCACAGCGGCTATTATCATGAATTTTTAAGCCAATAAACTAGTTTTTAAAGTCACGTAATAGAAATGAAATTACTTAATACACCATAAAGCATCCAATTTTTGGAGACATTGTTCAGCAACTTTCCATGAGTGTGTTGATTTACATTCCACATCAAATATATTTACTATGGAATATATATATTTGTTGTTTTGCACCAAGTTACTTTATATTTTATTGCTTTAAGTTTAGTTTTTCCTCTCACTTCTGAACTAAAAACACGAAGTGGAACAGTTTTTGGTAACTAATATCTGTGCAATTAATGCTTGCTAAACTTAATTAAATTTATTTTTCATATGACTTTTGAGTTTTCCACGAGGTTCACTTTCAACGACTTTTGGTGTAGAATTATTTTAAGAAAGGCCCTGTTTAGAGCAGTGTTGCTTCTACGAGAAGCTTGTATTTAGTGAAGCATTAAAATTGGTTTGTAGATTACGGATTGCTTTGGATCCTCTTTGCCCCCAGGATTTGTGTTTATGAAATTCATTTAGCATGCTGTGAGAAGTTCATCCCTTTTCCTGGTCCCAAAGTTACTGCAATGTGGCCTCAAAATGTCAGCCTGTAAACATTAGCATGGAGAAGGAAAAAGAAAGCCACAAAAATAAAAGGAAAAATTTATATTTTTATTATGTCAAAATAATTTAAAATACATCCAATTTTATCTACTTTTGAAATGCAGACCATTGCTATAAATATTTTATGAAGTAATAAATACACTTATGTCTTATCACTCACAAAATTTGCTTCCAATAATGTGTTATTTTACTGTTTCTTAAAGCGCAGAAGTTATAATTTTCCTTTTCAAAAAATAATCTTCCAGAGAAGACATTATGTAACAGGGACATCTTTTTGTTGCTCTACATGCCCTTCTCCATGAAAGGCTTTTTTTTTTTTTGAGACAGGCTCTCACTCTGTAGTTCAGGCTGATCTTAAGCTAACTGTGTAACCCTGGTTGGCCTTCAATTTATGGCAATTTTCCTGCCTCTGCCTTCTGAGAGATGAGATTACTGGGGTGTACTACCATGCTTGCCTAAAGTTGTTGATAATTATTATTTTAGTAAAGTGTTGAATGGAATTTACACATATATATGTAGTGTTTTGAATCTAAAGTAATCTCTGGCTATGTGAAAGTTACTTATGTTTTAAAATGTTTTGTCATTTCAATTAATTACTTATTTGTGCATTAACAATTGATCATTGTGTACCTCCTAGTGTACCAAAACTATATTAAGTGACAGTTGGAGTAAAACACTAGCAAAGTAGTGACAGTATTTTGGAAAACATATTTCTTTTGTAAGGATTTGTAGAACTCTTCTACAAAATTTGAAATAGCACAGAGAACAAACTCTCCCGCTTGGGGGGCTGTTCTGAAATAACGCTTTGTGAATGTTTTATTTCTTCTGTTGTTATTGCACTGTCCACATATTAAAAATTTGGAACTACTGTTTAAAATTCATGTTTACTCACACAGAGCTGACTTTATTAAAATCAATCTAGGTATACACTTTTGTAAATGTATTAGGTTATGTAGCTATAGTAACAGTCAACTTATGACTGGTCCTCTTCCTATCAGCCAAATGTGTTTGCCTCTTCACTCTAGATACTCACCGTACTGGTAAATGATAAATACAACTTTTTCTATCCCTATAGTTTAACTGTTCCAGATGCCATGTACATGGATTCACTTGGTATTGCACATTTTTTGATTGGCTTCTTTAACTTTGCACAGCGTTTATGAAATTCATTTGTATTGTCATATGCAGCACATTTCCTCTGATTTCTTAGTAACATTCCGTGGAGCACACCAACATGTTGTATATGAACTAGCTGAATGGCTTCTGGGATTGCTTACAGTTTTCTACATAAAATATTTATCAATATCAACAGCAACTTCATTGATAATTTTAGACTAAAAAAATGTTGATGGTTTAACATCTCTTGTCATGTTATTTCTATTTTACTTATTTTGTGGCTTTGATTTTATGAGGCTAAGCATAATGGAAAGTGTTCAAATGAAGTGTTTGAGGAGCATTAGCTTCTCATTCACATTGATTTCATATTGACAAGCAAATTTCCCGGATTTCTTCTTTTGCTAAATTATTACATTACCATTCTGCTGATTTTTGTTATTTTTTAAAATAATGAGGTCATTTGACAGTACAAGTAGTTCAATACATAATATATTTTTAAAAAATCATATTCAAAGGAAATCATGGTGAAATATAGTGATGGCCTTCTTGATTCCAAGAGGAATCAAAGTTTCCAGAAATAAGTTTTTTGTTGTTTTTAATTTAGCTGGTTTATCTTTGAATTTGCTGTAAAACTCTTAATATATTTCTCATTTTAAAATTTATGTTTGATTAAGAAATACTGTGGTCTCTTTTACAGTCTTATTTGAGGATTGAACTTGCGCCTTCACAAGAAGCTATCCACTCTTCACATTTTAAATTGTACTTTATTATTCTATTTTATTTTATCTTGAGACAAGATCTCACTAAGTTTCTGAGGCTAGGCTCAAACTTGTAATCCTCTTCCTGTAGTTTCCCAGTGTGCCAGGACTATAGGCTTCCACCACCACTCAAGCACACTAGGTTTCTAGCTGGAACCACCAGAAGGTACAGGGCCCCTGAGTCAGGTGAATTCAGTTTCCTTGGACCAGCCTCAAAGAGAGCTGAAAAGGGAGAGCAAATGAAAACTCTTAGGAGAAGGAGGATATTGTACAGAGTGCCCTGTTTGTTCACTTGGTTTTTATCATTCTGTTTTCTTTAGTGAAGGAAATCACTACCCGAGTAGGAGAGACATGAAGTCCTATAGCAATGAAATTACAACATGGTAATATTCACTCAATAAAAAATGATCCAAAAATTAACTTGTGACTCTAACTACCACTGTTTGGTACTCATGGTAAAAGGAGATATAGGTTAATATAATGCATACCTGGTTCCCATTCATTTCATTACCTCCCCACCATAGCAGAAATTTTCAAAAAGAATATGATTTATTTCTCTCATTTGCACAAATTGCAATGCCTTATAGAGGGCATGGGTTCCCTTTAGTAATCTTATCCTAGGAGATTTTGTTAAAGAATGGCAGGGCAGTTGAACACTATAAATCTATCTCTATATTTCTACAGTGAAAATTTTGAACTCATTTTATAGCATGCCAGGGAATTTCCACCATCTCAGTCTTACTGTTTATAGACCACTGTGGAACCAAGGAATCAATTTAAAAACCAAGAAATGTATTAGAGATATTCCCAAGCACTTGCTCTAACATATTAAATTCCCAGTTCTTGGTAAATGTGCACATACAGAAATATTAATTGGATCAGATTTTATATTTGGTCTTTCTAGAGTTGATATCATTATAACAGAACTCCAAATGGACTTGAGGTCTTGTTGATCCAATTTGTAAACACTCCAAATTTCTGTTTCCTCCCAACTTGACTACAATTTGAAATTGATTTTCTGGATTCTTTGAGGACTTAGAGTTACGCAAGGCTTTGTGTAGAACCTAATATGTTGGTGGAGAAGTGTGTGCCAGCTGAAGTCATTTGCAGATTTTTACACTAATAAAGGCTGTGTATTATTCAGCTTTTCCGGTACTGGGACAAATTATCAGATACCCACAACATGAAGGGAGAGAGATCTAAGTTGGTTCAGAATTTCAGGGCTTCCCATACTTGATCATCTGGCTGCAAGGCAGAAACACCATGGTGGAAATACTAGAAGAGCAAAGATCCCTATTTCATAGCAGCAGGGAAGTAGATCAGAGGAACAACAGCAAGAAAGAAGCCATGAACCAGTTAGTCCTGAAGGTCATGGACCCATGACCCAAGCAGACACATGCAATTGTGTACTACTAATCTGCTAGGTGGCTGTGAAATCAGTCATGTTGGCAATTTAGCTTAACTGACACAAAATCATTACTGAGGTAGTAGAAAGAAAAAAAATATCTTCTACTTTCCAGAACATTACATTATTTTCATAAAGCTTTCCTGGGTCTGCTCAAATGTTTCTCTCTCACAGGTTGGAAGTCTCTTCTCTGAATCATGGTGTACAATTCAGCCTAAAAACACATACATATTAGAGTAAAATTTCAACTCTGAAATACAAACATTGAACCCAATCTTTAGCCATGTCTATTAAGCAGGTATAAAGCTAAGGAACTGCTTGAGGGGAACCAAATGCGTTTCTTTGCATACCCTCCTAACTTCGTTATTAGATTACTCTCTTGGTTATACTCTGGATAACATTAAAGACAGCTAGGGGCTTGGGGTTTAGCTCAGGGGCAGAGCGCCTGCCTGGCAAGCGCAAGGTCGTGAGTTTGATTACCGGTACCAAAAGAAAAAAAGAAAGGGGGGGGTGAACATTAAAGGCAGCTAGCTCACCTGAAAATCGTATTCTTTACCAACATTATCTATGATTGAAATCTGCTTAAAGGAAGATGTTCTTCCAATGCCAGTCCTCACATCTAGATTCAAAAGTTTAAGATGACCAGTTTCACACTCCATAAAGTTGTCTGCATTGTATCCATCTAGGCATGCAACCCAATTCCAGGAAACCATTTGAGAGTTATTTTATTGGTATGAATTACTGTAATCACTTAAGCTCCAGGCAGAATATTCACCAGCATGTTCAACTGAGTTTTTAATAGATTTTGATGAGTATATTAGTTATGGGGATATAATTTACCTTATGAAAACCAAACGATATACTGAGGCACACAGAAATTGGTAACAATAGGCAGAAACAGCTACCTAAAATGAGAAAGTGTGTTCAAAGGAAATTAGCTCAGTGGTGGGTTGTAGCCAAGGAGAAGAGTCTTCTACAAGGACCCGTGGACATTGAGCAGTAATTCAATCATGGGGCCATTGGCACTTGAGATTTTGTGATTATTCTTCTCATTTTTGGAGGTGAGGCATTGCTCTGCATTGGAGACTGTCTAATAACATCCTTGCCCTACACCAACTTCCTAGTTGCTATGTTTTAGATCTGGGATCCCCCCACAGCCCAGGACTTAGGTGATTGGATTATAGGGGTGTTGTCAGAAGGCGGGTCTGCTTGGGAGAGGCAGATCACTGAGGGCCACAACCTGAAAGAGTTTGTCTCCCTCCCAGGCTCCTCTCTGCTTCCTGGCTGCCATGTCCTCAGGAGTATTTCTCCTCCAGACCCTTGCACTTTGCCCTTCCTGCTTTGGAGCCAGATGACTGTGAACTGAATATGTTACATATCACAAACCGAAAGAAACTTCCCCTTCTTTAAGTCTGGGTGTTGGTTATGGTCACAGCAATGAGAAAAGTAATTAAGATGGAAGTATGGACAATCAAACAGACTTCCAGTGTTGCCAGATGCCTTTTCTACTTCAGAAGCACTGGCCACACAAAACACACCCAAAACTTCAACCCAGTACCAAAGAAAGAACAAAGATCCTCAGCTGCTGCCCTTAATCCAGTGTCCAGACATTGAGGGGGTCTGCGTAATGTGGCCTCTCATTCTACATCTTACCATTTGCACTTTTGGTGTTGCTGTGTGGGCTCAGGCAGAGAAGAAGTCCACTTCATGGTCATGTATGATATACACTCTGTTGAATCCTACTTTTAAGACTAAGATGATTTTTTTCTTTATTACATGAATACTCACATTTCTTAAACCATACCTGCACATTCTTGGCATTATCTTGGTGTATTCAACTTTGCCCTCAAACATTTTTATATTCCTAGTTCAAGAGGGGAATATGTTGGTCAAACCTGAGTTCCTAACACTATGAGTGTTTCATGATGAGGTGTATTTCACACATTAGGTTGCTGACAGAAAAGGGCTCTGCTTGTGATAATCTCTCAAGGGTCCAGGTTGTTCGAGATGCTAACTAACCACATACTTGCATCATAACTGTGCTGAATCAGGAAATGATTCTGAGGTTTCTGCCTGGAAATAACACACAGGACTCCTGCTGATCTATCTGTTCATCAGCCAGTACCGTGCAGCTTCAACCTCAGCCTCAGCGCAGGTGGAGAATGCATTGTGGCATGTGTGTGAGAAGCAAATAGAAATGGTTTCTGACAATTCTAATAGTACGATAGAGAATACATTTGATTTAGCTTTGACAACCCCTAGAAATAGGTTACTTTGACATTTTGCCTGCTATCTTCTTCAAAAATTCCTGTGGACATTAAGCTTCTCCAGGAAGTCTAAGGCTGTTGTAAATGGGTTCTCATCTCATGTCTGCTTAACCTGAATATTTGGACAAAAAATAACTTTGAATAAGAAAGCAGTCCATGGGTACTGGATTCCTATTGTGCAGTTGGCATGAGAAGCAACCAGCTCTTTAGGAAAAAACAAAAAACCAGTGCCCAACAACTGCTTTCATACTTAATCTTGTTTCCCATCCAAATCTGACTTGCACAGTGTGACTAAATTAGGGATTCTATATTTTCTTTTCGAGTGTTTAGTTTATGTTGAAATATCCGAGGAAAACAAGTGGATAACTAAATTTTCATTGATAAGATTCTGCACTCCCTTTAGCCAAAATGTTGAAATTCCTAATACGTCAAAGCGTCTTCTGAGAAATTCACTGGACTTCGGAAGGGGATGAGTATTTCGCTTTCCTGCTCTGCTTTCTGCTCATGGAAAGAGGTGACTAAGGAAGGGTATAGAGAACCATGCAAAGTGCTTCAACTAACCAAGAGGCAACAAAGGAAGGAGACTTTATAACTGACACATGCCTTTCCTTTCCTTTTTATAACAAGATTTTTTTCTCTCTTGTCAATGGGCTTGAGATGCAGTGAAGTAAACTTGTTCATGGAGATGACTGAAGATGCCCCTGAAAGAGAACAGGCATTGAATTACAAAATGGGGATACATTTCAGAGAGATAAAGAATTCATGTACTTCACTTGTAAATATGTAAAATGAAAAATAAATGTGTTTTTTTTCTCTAAAGGGAAAATGAACACTAGTACCTATAGAAAATAGACTAATGTTTCTTATTAATCAACTGAATTAAAAAGAGCACAAAGAGTATTTTAACTCAGCATTACAAATATTTTCAATGAGCTCAGTAATGCCCATTGTTGGCAAATTTGCAGGAAAATGAAAATCTCCTTTTGTGTTACTGTATAAAAGAACAAAGTCTTTTTAAAAGATAATTTGAAGAATCACATTGAAATTATGAATGCATAATCTTTTTCAAGTGGAAATTCAAATACTAAAATTCCATCTTTGAAAAATGTATAACTTTGTATACTCACACATAGATATTACTACCTCAAAATACTAAGTGCCTACAGCTGGGTAAGTGATAGGCGAGTATAATTTAAGATAGAGTAACCATTAATAAAAGATGAGACAGAGGTATGAAATGTACCTCTGAAATTCTAGAAGCCTCTGCTATTTCTGAGGAAAGAAACTTGTTTCTGGGCCTAGAAGCAACACATACTGCATGCACATTATGGTTATGGCTGTATTTCATCTTCCCTTATTGTCAAAGATGAAAAATGTGCTGCTTCATATTTGTGAGAGAGTAAAGACGCTTGTAAGGGTAAATAAAGTTCAATGCCATTTCAAATTGAGATGCAACGAATCCATCTTCACATCATAAATTTTGGTTGTCTGGTACTAGAGTTGAACTTCCCATTTTGAATTAAAGATGAATGAAGTAAGGTCTTTGTGTGACACCAGAGACACACACAATGCATACACACACAGACCTGGAAATTCAATGTACTTCTCAAAGAGCTGAAAACACAAATCATTTGTCAAAGTTTTAAAGTCAATTAATTTTTAAAGCTAGGAGTAAATAAAATAAGAATATTTGATTCTTTAGTCATATTAAAGCAAGGATCAATCAAGCATGTTTGTGACACATTTTCCAATAAATTTATTTGATCTGTCATAACAATGCTTCAAAGTGTTTATGTAATATTGATTTTATTTATTTATTTTGTGGCATAATTTCTTTTTAAATTCTACCTGCCATAAGGCTAGACATTAATTTGAGTAAGCATTGATCTATATAATGGTTTGCTATCTTTGAATTTTACTTTTATATGAGATAAAACTTTTAGTGTAAAATTATCTGTGAACTTCCAAAAAAAGATATCATATGAAGAAATTTATTCAAAAATACTACTATTTACTAAGAGGAAACTGTCTAAATTTTATTGCTAGTGTTAAGCCCCCATTTGTCAGCCTTGCACCCATGATCTATGCCAGGTGTGTGGAATGCTTGGTTGGGAATGACCAGTGAAACACATTAGTCATCACAAACCGCCCCCCATGCAATGAAGTGATAATATTTATCTTTAAATTGGGAGTAAACTTGATCATTTAATAATCTTAATACTGTTCCATTCTATGCAAGAAATGCAACACAGTTACTTGCTTGTTTAAAAATGGAAGTAAAAGCCACATACTCCATAGATGTATTTTAGTCTAAGTTCCACCACATGCCAAGCTTTAAAGTACTTCTGAGTAGAAAATCAAATGCGACAAAGTCATTCTCTCTCCCTGGAGATTACAGTCAAAGAGGGGACAAAGTAATTACTGGCTGTAAAAAGCATTCCGTGCATTGTGCCATATGTCTCTGGCCCATCTGTAACCGTCAGGTCTGTGCAATTGCAGTATTTTGTCATACTAAGAATTGAACCCGGGCCTTTCATGTGTGCTGAACTACACCCCCTAGCTCTTTATTTCATTTTATTTTGTTTTGTTTTATTTATTTTATTTTATCTTTTTGTTTTAATTCTGAGACAGGGCCTTTCCAAGTCAATGCATTGCCCAGGCTTGGCTCAGGGTTCTGATCCTCCTGCTTCAGCCTCTCAGACTGAAGAGGTTGCAGACATGAGCCACCATGCTCAGCCTAACTCACTAGATACTTTGCATATTCGGCAAATATTCTACAAATGAGCTACATCTCCACTCCCTATATAGGTTTTATTTTTTGATATCCCATAACATACAAGTACAGCCTTGCTACCTTTGCACTATCAACAAATCTACAGATAGCTGGCCAGTCATACATGGCACACACCCAAAGTACAGGGGATTTATGCTGTCATGGCAATTCTCAACTGATAGAGCATGGATATCAGTGCATGAATGTTCAAATGATGGAGCCCAGGAGATATTATGACAGAACATTTTATGTAATGCTCACTACAGAAGGCAGCTTGGACAAATACTGAACAGTAGCTCAGCTTTACTATCTGGGAAACAGTGAACAAACATCCAGCATGTGATACAAATAACCAGAATTATCAGCTTCACGGCCCAAATTTAGAAAAGGTTTACTTCTCACCATCACTCAGTTACTCACTTGCATACCATATGCTTCTCTCCCTGGTTGTAGTCCTGTGTCTTAATTACTTTCTTATTGCTTGGACTAAATACCTGACACCCACAAGTTAGAGAAAGAGAGGCTTACTTTCCTTCACAGTTCACAGAAATTTCACTCCTTAGTCAGCGGGCTCCAAGGCATAGTAGAAGGGCATAGCAGAGAAGAAGCAGTTTACGGCATCACGGGCAGGAAGCCATGAGCCTTTCCTATTCTTTCCTTTTTTATTCCATCTGGGCTACAAGCCTAACAGTTAATGTCACCCATACCCAGGGTGGATCTTCCTTCTTCAGATCCATCACTCATACCCAGAACTATGTTAAACCAATCAGCAAACTAACCTAGTATCACACACCTATGGTCCAGTATCACATCCAACATCCAGTCACTGGCAAAAGTCCCACCTATGAGCTCACAAGTCTTTGGAGAGACACCTGGATATAAATATAACAAACTGGTGAGTTGGGCTTGTGTTGCAGCATTTTTAGCAGAGACACACATTTGTTCTCCAGAAAGGATAGCTTGGAGCACCACCTTTTTCCTTTGAGATCCTTCTGTCGTCAGCAGGGAGATCTCATGTGCTTTAACAATGGAAACAAGGAAGACCATGCCTGGGTCTCAGCAGATCCATTGTAGGTTAAAGTGAAAAAAGTCTGTGACAAAAGAGCGTGTGTTGACTCCATTTAAGTGAAATGTCCAGCACCTGGAGATCAAAAGTAGATGGGAGGTATCTATTGCTTTTTAATGTGCAGTGATTGTTACTGGGATATAGTCATTAGTGAGTTGTGTGACGATTACACAATTTATTGAATATAATCACACACTTTGAATACATTATAGAGTATGTGAGTTTTATTTCTAAAGAACTGCTTTCAACAACAGCAAATATATTGGAAAAAACCATTGCATTTGAACATATAATCACATATTTGACAATGATAATCATTATTGAAAGAAGTTATGGAATACTTTTTAAAAACAATGTAACATTTTTTGGGTGAGAAGGATTACTAATATAAGTGTTCCAATTTTTCTTGAAGTAAATCTATATATTCTATAGTGTCCAAAGCAAAATACTAGAATTTTTTTTTTTTTGGAAGAAGTGATAATATGGAAGAGCAGAAAGGCAAAATAGCTGATGGAGTTAAAGAAAATAAAATTAGTCTTGAGGTTTTTCTTACGTAAAAAATAGTTTAGAGAATGTCATATTAGATATAACAAATATTTCAGTATAACCAGAACAGTATGATTTTTGTGCAATTGTGTGTTGCTGGAAACTATAATTTAATTTGAAGAATTATGGTGGATATTTAACTTGAAAACACATAAATTTGTTATCTTAGAGGAGGCACATTTTTTAAATTACACAAAAGCATTAAGCATAGATATTTTAAAAATGAGGACTGTAAATCAGTTCCTAGTATACTAAGAAATTCAGTATCAAAAATAACACCAAAATATTAAAAAGGACACCAGAAGAGGATACATATTTATAATATAATTATACAACAAGAGCAGTAGCAACAGTAGCAAATACTTCATACACAGATTATATATGATGAATGAAATAAAAAGCCTTAAACAAAGTAATACAGTACAGATTTGAGTAGGCACTATAGAAATGCATCCAATCAAGTATAATTCTTGCATGATTTCTTGGTCTTATCCATTATCAAAATGTGAAGTGTAACTACAGCATGATCTCATTAAACTACTACTATAATGGCTAAAATAAAAGCTGTGGAAAACGGATATTCTGGGGCAAACTATGATATCTTGGCTTTCTCTCAAATCATCCTTGTGGGCATGCAAACTGGAATGCCAACTAGGATAAGCATTAGTTTCTACAAACATGGTCATATGAATACAACCTATGAAGCAATTTCATTTTCTAAGAAAATATCAAACAGATCCATTTTCATGAAAAAATTATACATTTCTCAAAGTAATAATAACTTTATTTTTATTAGCCAATATCTAGGATTACTCATATGTCCCTAGAGGAGAAAAATGAATATAGAAATCATGACAGCAAGTTCAAGGGCAGTGTAGGCAACTTAGGGAGACCTTGTCTCAAAAGAAAGAAAGAAAGAAAGAAAGAAGGAAGGAAGGAAGGAAGGAAGAAAAAGAAAGAAAGAAAGAAAGAAAGAAAGAAAGAAAGAAAGAAAGAAAGAAAGAAAGAAAAAAAAAAAAGAAAGGGTTGAGGTGTAACTCAGTCCAAAGCATTTGCCTCGCATATGCAAAACCCTAAGTTCAATCCCAAATACTATAACCATAAATAAATAAATTAATTAATAAACAAGCAAACATATATTCACAACTTGAGTAGCACTTTCCAGAGTGTAGATCCACAATTATCTTTAGCATTCATTTCCATATATAGAGAGACATATGGTATTGTTTCCATTAATTAGAAGGAAATAAAGGAGTGGATTTCCTCAAGTATTGATCTCAAGTTTCAATAGCTAAAATGATTAGTATTAAACTTTAAATCCAACGCCATCTTATGCTTAATTTTGTGTTCTAGTTATCCTATCACTACCTGTTCAACGGATATTGCAAAGAACAGCCACGAAAGAGCATAACACTTGGAGTTAATGTGTTTTACTTCTCTTCAAGGATATAGTTTAAAAATGTAATGGTTCATGTAAAATTAACATTTTGAACATAAGATTTGAATACCATGTTATGAATCCTTTGAAAGAATAAAATGTATTTTCATCTTTGCTCCCCATTAATTCATTCATATTGTTCTTTTGGAGGCCTGCGATTTTTTCATAATAAACATGAAGTTGTTCAACCCAACACCGGAAACCAGAGAGGACATGATTTCAAAGGAATATGCTAGGGGCTGGGGATTTAGCTCAGCGGCACTTGCCTGGCGAGTGCAAGGTCGTGAGTTCAATTTCCGGTACCAGAAAAAAAATCAAAGGAACAGGCTATCTATCATTTGAGTGGGGCAATGCACAAACAAGGAGAATAGCAAAGGATAGATAGAAGGGCCAAGGAGATGGACCTCTTACAATAGACAAGTGGTCCAAGGGAAGAAGTGTTTGGGTAGGGAGGAGGGGAGGGCCGTATAAGTACAGGAACCTAATAATCTCCATTAATGTAAGCATCATGTGCCGTAATATGAGCTAAGGGTAGAAATATCAACAAGAATGAGAAATGAGGGCTGGGGATTTAGCTCAGCGGCAAAAGCGCCTGCCTGGCAAGCGCAAGGTCATGAGTTCGGTTCCCGGTACCGGAGAAAAACAAAAAACAAAAACAAAAACAAAAAAAAAAAAAAAAAGAATGAGAAATGGGATTGGGAACTGGAAGAGGAGTGGGGAGGGAGAGAGAAGGGAAAGGGGATTAGCAAGAAAAAAAAATGCTGTGGTATGTGCAGGTGACCACACCCCAAGGTACTCTAAACTAAATGACCTACACACATACTGATAAAACATTTTAAAAAGAGTTTAAAAGCAGCATTTTATCGTTCAGGTGAAGACATTGTACATCTCCATGTCTTGAACCACTTTTCAGCTGAAAATGCTGACCCTTCTTTATTTTAAAGAAAAAAACTACTAATTTCTATTAGTTCATTGAAAGGAACAGTTAGTGCTTACACTGTTTGATCAATGTATCATGCTTGTATCTGGTAATCTGAGCAACTACTTTGAGGATAGGGATATGCAGTTTGATAACCATTGTTAATTTCATATCATGTTGTTTTGAAATGCGAATTCTTCTTATGGTTCACTGACAAGTTCTTTTTTCAGGAAGAGCTTAATGGAACATGGTTCAATTTGCCAATTTTTTTTTCCTGTTTATGGCTATACATGGAGCAAAGCACTTTATTCTTTAACATTCAATATTGCTATATCTTGGAAGAGTTTCGGAAGCTCAAGACCAACAAGAAGGAGAAAAACTAGAAAATTATGCCCTGATATTTACCACTTGGCCTTTATTTATGATTGTAAGATTCCCCCCAGCAAAACAGACAGACCCACGCATAAACACACATAAGCACACTGATATTTACAAAATTAATGTTTATTAGCATGACTTGTTACACGGAAAGAAATTTTGGAATGGGTATTACTAGCTTAATGAAATCAAAATTGTTTTATGAAGAATTATAGACATATTCCTGGTATTCTCATGTAGTCATAATTACTTTTTAAAAGAATTATTTCAGTCTTCTAAAGGTATGAATGAAAATTCCACAAATATAAGATACATTCATATATATGAGGTATACTATATTGATACACATATATTTGTGTATGTACAAGCATATGCCCTATATATACAAATTCATATATTGGTGTTTGTATATTTGTTCCTGTATCCACAATACTCTTGAAATTACAGTTCTTAATCCATATGAAAAGTGCAGTGAAAGAACAAAAGACAGCTCTGCATGCTTTTTATTATTGTTATTTTTGTTTTTCATACAGACAATTTAATATACTTTTGTGACAAAATAATTAGCCCATTATATACTTCCTAGGCTTGTTAAATAATTACCAAGAAAAGGGCTACTGAGAATATTAAGATTCAGCAAAGAAACTTTCCCTTCAGTCTTATTTAAAAATATCTCAAAATCCTGACCTTTTCTGTTCTAAAAATGTTACTGGTCTTGTAAATTGCTCATTCACAGCATAGCTTTGTTAAATCCAATGCAATGGAAATTGAAGTTCTTATCCACATAAATTTTTTGATATTAATAATTAAATTTATTTGAACCTGTTCCATTTGTACTACCGATATTACATCCTCCAGTAACATACGGATTGTTTAAACTTGTGCTTATTTCTCAGAAAGTGATGAGCTGATGTTGCCTTGAAAAACTATGGTGCTAATTTGAAGATATTAATATGTAAAACAACAGCCATTGTTCATTTCATATCACCTTGTCTGAAATTCTGTATTGCTTGTATTTTTTGTGTTACTTTGTAAATGTATGTGTGTTCGTTAATATGTTTTCATTTTTTAACTTTAAAATAAAAAAGGAAAACCCTTGGTGCTGTGGTGATGAAGGTGCACATTATGCTCCAAATACAATTAGTGCAGATTTAAATGCTCAGTTGCTCATCTGTGCTTCCTGCTACATGCATACCTGGGAAAGAAAAACAGTCTAATTCCATACACTCAATCCACTGAACTAACTTGCTCTACTCAGAGGGATGAGTCTTTCAGATTTGTTTTTGCCTTTTGTTTCTCCAGGATAGCAGTTGGTATTCCTAACCGTGGAAATATTCTAACCTTCCGGTCATGCTGTGCACATTCTAATATCACTCATGCCCAATGCAGAGACCTCCCAAGTAAGTTTGCCAGGCAGCAATTCCAGCAACCAGGTAGGTACTGCTTCCATATTTGGGGGAAGGCAGTTCCTGGATAGCTTCCTAGGTACATGGAATCCATTGTTTTTCTGAAGTTAGAATTTCACTATTTTGATTTTCATTTCTCTATTGGCCAAACATGCCAAATATTTTCCATGTACTTGTCAGCCAGTTATGATTCTTCCTTCAGAGTGTGAATTTTCACTTAATTTGCCCAGTTTTTATTTGATTGGGTCATTTGGGTGTATCTAATTACTTGAGTTCCTTATATGTTATAGATTTTACACCTCTATCAGAAGAATAGCTGGAAGTTGTCTTTACACTCCAAATGTTGTCTCTTCACTCTCTTGGTTCTTTTGCTGTGCAGAAACATTTTAATTTAATATAATGCAGTGTGTTGATTCTTGTTACTTCTTGTGCTATTGGAGTTCTGTTCAGGAAGTGTTTGGCTATGTCTATGCAGTTAAGTATTTTCCCTGCTTTATTTAACAGCTTCAGGGTTTCTGTTTTTTGTGTCCAGGTTTTTGATCCACTTCTATTTAATATTCTTACAGACTGGTGAGAGATGCAGTGCGGGTTCATTCTTCTGCAGTTAGATAGACAATTTTTTCTCCACCACTTGTTAAAGTGGCTGTTCTTTGCCAATGTATTGTTTTAGCCCTTTTGTCAAGGTTGAGAATGCCAAGGCTATATGAAGTTGTTTCTGTGTCTTCTATTCTGTTGATCTACATGTCAACTTTTGTGCCAGTGCCATGCTTTGTAATATTACTTAAAATCAGGATTATGGTGCCTCCAGTTTCTCTCTGCATAGCATTTCTGTGGCCATTCTGCATCTTTTCTGATTCCATATAAATATTTAGAATGGTTTTTTTCCAGTCTTGCAAATAATTTATACTAAATGCGGAAAACTGAAAGCATTCTCTCCAAAATGTAGACTGAGACAAGAGTGTTCAACCTCAGTAGTCTTCTCCAATATAATAACTGAAACGTTAGCAAGAGTAATCAGCCGAGAGAAAGAAGTGAAGGGCCGTGAATAAGAAATGAAAATATACAATTATTTCTAGATAATTGCAAACAATTATCTTTGCAAAGATATGAACCTTAACATAGAGGACTCAGAACTCCCCACCAGAACACTCCTAGACACTAAAGAACAAATTTGGTGAACTAGCAGGAAACAAGGTCAATGCACAAGAATCAATAGTGCTTCTATCAACCAATAATGAATGCATAGGGAAAATTTTTGAAAAATCCAATTCACAACAGGTTCAAAAATGTGAATACCAGGCCGGAGATATAGCTAGTGGCACAGCGCCTGCCTGGAAAGCACAAGGTCCTGAGTTGGACTCTCCACTCAAAAAATAAGTAAATAAATAAATACCTTGGGAAAAATTAACCAAAGAAATAAATGATGTCTATGAGGAAAATTATAGGACCCTGAAGAAAAAGATTGAAGAGGATGTTAGGAAATGGAAAGCCGTCCTCTGTTTCTGGATAGACAGAATTAATACCGTTACAGCGATGGTATTATTAAAAACAATCAATAGGTTCTATTTTTTTTTTCTTTAACCTAACTTCCTTTCATCTTATGAAGGACTGCAGATTGGAGAGATTTATTCGCATGTCACCAGATTATCTTCAGCTCCTGCTTGTCACACACAACGTGAAAGAGGCCACTGCTCAAGCTTTTTCTCTGGTGTGTCCTATGAAGATACTGGAAAATTCCTGACCTGTGGAAGATAGAAAAGAATGTATCAATTTAGTTTTGCCAAATACACTATCTCTCAAACCCAATTTTGAGTAAATTTCAATTATACCTTGGAGTGCAAAGTCTCTCCTATGGTCAATGGTATTTTAAGATATTAAACATTCACTCTGGATCAAATTCTACTATTCTGATCTTGTTTTCTGAGATTTGGGGAAATTATTAGAAACAACTATTTTGATATCTGAGATAATGTTTGATGATATGAGTGACTTTCAGCCTATCTGGAAGAAATTATCCTTTCATGGGGGAGGATAAGCTCAGTTTTCTGGATCAATACCAACGTGGCACAGCTGATAGGAGAACTTTTTACATTCAGTGAAGATCCACTGAAGTACAGTCATAGAATATCAGTGAATCATGTTACCTGGTAACAAGGAGATGTCTGCTCTAATTCCATAAAGCAGACATCTGGTTAGAGAATAAGATGCAATTATAGAAGGCTTTCCTTTGATCACTAGTACCTTTTACCATATCTAAATTAGAGATAGGCCTATTGACTCAGCCCTTTGAAGCTCTATTTTTAATGCATCCTTATCTTTTATATGACTCTGCCCTATTTCCTCATCACTATTATAACTGCTCCTGTTTGCACCATTAAGATGAAAAGTATAATTTGCCATTTCCCCCTTTACAAGCAGATATAGGTGACCATTAGTTTAAGATGAATAACTCCAACTTATTATGTAATGCAAACAAATGAGCTTCTTAAATGTGATACTTTTAGAAAATTAGAAATTAACAGACTGAATAAATACTATTTTAAGCACTCCACATTATGGAAAGAGGATGTTTTCCTTTCCTAATGAAATCTTGTAACTTAGAATTATCTGCTGTAGAAGTGACAAGTTGTTAATAAAGGTTTACTTTCCCTCAGATTAAAAACACCTTTGAGGTTGTAAAATCAATACAACAAGCAAGTTTCGGTTATTGCTCTTTTAAATTTATGGGAAACAAGCCAGGAGGATGATGTGAAAAGTGGAATATATTTACAGAGTCACAGAGATAGGGACTGATTGGTTTTACCAGTGTCTGCTAGAACTGCAGAAGAAAAAATTAAACTCATTTCTGATGGGGGGTAGCATAGTCAAAATTATCCTTATCACATTGCGTCTAGAATGTCTCTATATGAAATGAGGTGAACTACGGGGGAGGAACTGAAGGGGCTGATGCTGGTTCTCATCCTCATCCAGATTAGGCACTGGGATGAAAACCAAATCTCCAATGTTCATGGAGCCAGTGGACAGGTGGCCCAGCGCTCAGCGTGGTCAGTAGAGAACTAATTGGCTCCCGGTCATGTACTATTTTCTTCACAACTCTTTTTAGCTTTCAACTGAAAACAAAAATGTCATGGTATGATTTTGAAAGCTGAAATGATTATTTAAATTTTTAAAGTAAAATAATTTTTGAAAATATAAGCAACAGAAAATAAGAGAAAAGGGGATGCTATCTTGCATTACTGCCGCAAAACATGTTGAGTTTTTGCCACTTTGTTATGTTTCTTATCTCCCAGGATCATTAATTGTGATACGGCAATTTGAGTAGGAGCCCTCTAGCAGATCAGCAAGTTCTGAGTGCGTGTAGAGATGATGGGTATCTGGGTCAGCAAGCTGAGGGGTGAAGACACCCTCTAGATGTGAGTGTGCTGTAGCCGTACTGAATAAATAGGGAAAGAAGGAAGTGGAGGAGCTCCTTCTCTTTTCCATTGTCCTTGGAGTTTGATTTCCAGTTCCTTCAGCCTTACAGTGCAGACCCTGCACTTTCCTACTTACTCACACACACTTCTGCAGTGGGCCTCTGTGTCTAGTCTTGCAGTGTTGCTGGATCTTGGGCTCCCCAGCTCACAGATGGCCATTTAGGATTCTTTCCCTTCTGACCCAAGGATGGATCTTGGGACCCTTCTGCTTTTCATCCTATAAAGTCTACCTAATACACCTCTTTGTAAAATTATATATATATATATATATATATATATATATATATATATATAGTATTGATTCTGTTCTTGTAGAGCTCTCTAATGCACTACTTTTTCCCATGCATGTTTTCTTTCATATATAATTCTCTTTATTTTTTCCTCCCTTTTATCTCACCCTTTCATAATTTCTTCCAAAAGTAAAATGAAACTTAAAATGTTGTACACAAATGGTCTACAATTAACTTTAAATAAGCAGCATTCATGCTAAGCTAGGGCTATATCACCAGTCCCCATTTTTCAGAACTTTGGAGGCATATATCATACATTAATGTAGGTTAAAGTTTGATTATTTTTCATCAAGATCACTTCTTATCCTGTACATTGCATAAACTTAAACCTATGCTTTCGAGGGAAATCTTCTTGTTTGTGCATCGATTGGTCGTCAAAAGGAAGAGGCATGTTGTTTCACCTACCATGTCCTGTAGCTGGAACTATGGGAAGAACTTGTTTTATTTCAACTACAGGCAAGTGGTTAAATGATCGGCTCTGGCTTAGAAAGCTGAGTGGATTGAAGACTATATTGACCTATTCCAGCTGTTCAGGCATGACTTGTAGCCTGAAAGTTAACATGGAACATAATAGCATGGAAATAATAATAAGACAAGCTCAGAGAGACAAGTATTGCATGTTCTTTAGCATATGCGGACTCTAAAAAGGTTGATCTCATAAGGGAGAGTTGAGGTTACCAGTGGCTGACAAGAGTAGAGAGGAAGCGGGGATGGGGGATGGCTGACCGTGGTGTACCAGTCAGGATAATTGGCAATTAAAGTTCTCTTGTGCTGTTGCACAGGGAAATGACTGTGAGAACAATAATTTATGGTGCATTTATAAAAGCTTAAAGACAGATTTTGAATATTTTCACACACACATACATGCACATACACACATGTACGCACATGCACGCATGCACAACCTGATCAATGTGTCAGGACATAGATATCTGCAACCTGATGTAAACATTACAGAGGCAGAAGTGTAGATCACTCCTGCACTGTCTGTAGCTGAGGCTGAGGGAACGTGAGTTTCACCCCAATTTGGGTAACTGAGCAACTTACCAAGAGGCTGTTTCTCAAAATAAAAATTTTAAAAAGTGTGGGGAAATAACTCAATGTGAAGAGCCTAGATTTGTTCTAAGGTACCAAAGTCATATATATATATATTTTTTTTTTTCCCCAAAAGTAAATACATACTTAATTTTTTGAACCACTTAAAAATAAACTCAAAATAAAACTTATTTTAAGTCAATAGATAACTCTGAAAATTTTCCAAAATTTCTCCAGGCCAGTAAAAGACAGATTAGATTTTTAGGAAATGAGTCAAATATTACTAGAAGACAGAAGACCCTACAGAAGACACGAGTTAAAATTTCAGGTCAGTCGAAGTTATGATTTACAAGTTCTGTGAACCTGAATTTGACTTTTTAAGTATTGAAAACCAATGCTCCTTTAACTAATCACAGAAATACTTAAAACCTACATAAAGAATTTTGAATCAGAAAGTGCCAAAAGTCGCCTATCCTTAATTTAGTATGGTTAAGCTCAATAAGTCTCTGCTTTATCACTTTTATTAGTCTGTTTTATCTTTCCAGTAACACAATATAACAGACTGGATGAGTCAGAAAGACAGGGGTTTACTTTAGGTCAAGGTTTTGGGATTCAAAGAGCTGTACCTGGCAATAGTCTTCTTGAGGACCTAATCCCAAAAAGCACAAAACTTCAAGTGGCAAAATACAGGGAACACGCATGTGTGTGGCCCTTTTATCTCTCTCTCTCAGCTCATAAAGTCCTGAAGTTTCAATCAGAGGTGTTCCATCCTGATGGCACTATCTCCTCTTAGTCATATCTCAAAGGTCGTTTTTCCAAACCACATAGTTGGGTTAAGCTCTTACTTTCTTAACACCTCACTATTTGGATTTAATTTTAACACATAAAAGCTAGAGGGCACACAACCACCATATCCCAATCCCTGTGTCCCTTAAAGTACTTCATTTAGT
>NW_004955426.1:2476097-2477816 GCF_000276665.1 Chinchilla lanigera | reverse complement strand
AAACTCTTGATGAATTTATATATAAATAAACATATATATGTCTATAAATAAATGTATACACACATATATACATATATATATTCTGCCAAAAGTGTGTATATCAGGAAAGGAAAATCTTTATAACTATTTTTATTAAGTTTATTAGGATAATTTATATATAGATCGATCATATTCATCACAGGGAATTTGTACCTGTACATGATATATCTTGGTACTTTCTTTTTCCCTCACCCACATCCCCTCCTTCAACCCTTCTTTCCCTCCTTATTTACAAGGCTGTTTCCATTTTATCCTTCTTTTCTCATTTTCACTTGCATTTTTGTCCCCTACACCATCCCTAGAAGCCTTTTACTTTTGAAAACTTTCTTCATATTTCACAGCATCTACAATACATTTTGGTTCTTACAGACTCTTCCAGTTTCTCACACCACAGAAATTATGTGGTATTTACACGTGTATGTTCCATTTACTTCACTTAAGAGTAGGGCCTCAAGGTCAACAACTTAACTATGAATGTCTCAAGTTTATCCTTTTTGGCTAAATATTACTTCATTGTATAAAAATACACAACTTTTTATCCATCCCCCAGTTGCTGGGCATTTGGGCTGTTTTCAAGATGTGGCTGTTACAAACTGTGCCACTATGAATATGGGTGTGCATACATCGTTGTGGTATGATGCTTTCAATTGTTTTGGGAAGATACCAAGAAGGAGAATAGTTGGGTCAAATGGGACCTCTAGCCCTAGCTTTTGGAGGAATTTCCACACTGATTTCCACAGTGGGTGTACCAGTTTACATTCCTGCTAACAGTGGTAAAATGTTCCTTTTTCCACAACAGCCCTGCCAGCATTTGTTATTGGTTGATTTCTTGATGATAGCCATTCTTTCTAGGGTGAGATGGAGTCTCAGTGTTGTTTTCTTTTGCATCTCTGGAATAACCAGTGTGGTTGAACACTTTTTCATATTTGTTTGCTGTTTTTGCTTCTTCAGCTGAGAAGTGTGTATTCATTTCAGTCACCCATTGTTGGATTAGGTCTTTAAATTTGGGTGGTCTGATTTTTTTTCAATTACTTGTATGTTTTAGATATTAGTGCATGGTCTGAGAAACAGCTAGCAAAAATATTTTTCCACTTTGTGGGTTGTCTCTTCACACTGTTGACAGCTTCCTTCACTATACAAAAGTTTTTAATAAGATGACATTGCAGTTGTTAATTCTTTGTGTTATTTTCTGTGCAATCAGGGTTTCCTTCATGAAGTATTTGCCTACACCAATGTCTTCTAGAGTTTTACGCATTCTCTCTTCTTGCTGATTTAGTGTTTCTTTTTTAGTATTTAGATCTTTGATCCATTTTGATATTAATTAATTAATTAATTAATTAATTTGTTTTTTGTCTTTTTCAGACAGGGTTTCACAACACAGTTCAGGCTGGCCTCGAACTCACTTTGTAGCCCGGGCTGGAAATACTCCTGCCTCAGTCTCCTGAGTGATAGGATTACAGGTGGGGAGCACCACACCTGGCTCCATTTTGATTTTAATTTAGTGCATAGCCATAGACCTGGGTGTAATTTTAGTCTTTGACATATGGAAAGCCAGGTTTTCCGGTGTCACTTGTTAAAGAGACAATCTTTCTTTGGTGAACATGTTTGCTCCTGCCAAAGAATAGGTGGCTGAGTGTGTCTGCAGTTGCTTCTGCATTTTTGATCTGTTTCACTGATCCT
>NW_004955426.1:2466701-2475997 GCF_000276665.1 Chinchilla lanigera | reverse complement strand
TGCTGGGATTAGAGGCGTGAGCTACCATGTCCGGCTACCAGAAATTTAAAAAGTAAAGAAAATCACATCAAGTTGTAACTTGAGGAGAACATTTGTTTACATTTGAAAATTCATTGAATAAAAAAGTATACAACTCAGCCCATAATTGGCTAAATTCATAACTGACAAGAATCAGAACTGAACAAGATTAACTAATTTAATTGGAGCCATGTGCATATTTTCACGTAAAGTAATTCTAAGGATAACATATATTTGGTACTAGAACTGAAATGACTTTACATATACATCCAGTATGGTCACTGGAATTGCCTTAACAATATAAGTAGAAACACACAGCAGTTTGATGAGTGATGACACGGAGAAGTGTTATGAACCCTTAGAGTTGTCATATGCGGCTAACTGGTGACACACTGTGGGCATGACTTTAACAGGTTGTCTAGCAACACGTAATGAGAAGAGCTATAGATTAGACATTGAGGTAGCATCACCCACAGCAAAATTCCCCTGCTGCTTGGTTATTTTGAAGAAAGTGTTATTGGAAAATACTTGTGCTCATTTGTCTGTGTGTTCTACATGGCTCCCTTCACAGCATAGTTCCATAGCTGAAACAAAGATACTATTGCTAAAAACTCTTAAATAGTTTCTCACTGAAGTTTACAGAAGTAGTTTGTTGATATTTTCTACACGTCATTCTTGGTGCCAGGAAAAATTGGAAATGACTTCAGCATGGGCACAAGATCACTGGGTGTCTTTTCAATACAATGATGATTATTTAATGTATTTTTCTGCATTAGCTTTAAAGGAAAGGAAAAAACGTATCTTATTTTTTGTTTCATTTTTATATTTTTGATTTAATTGTCCCATGAGTGAGCTTAAATCACTATTTTGACATTTTCTATGAGCTCTCAACATCCTTTGCTCAGTTTTTTGTTGGGTTTTAGACATTTTCACTTCAGTTTACAGATTCCCTTTATTAGAGAAGCTAATTGGTATTCCAAAATGCATTTAATTTCTGCAATGGAAAATGCTAATTATTGAGCAAATAGTAAGAAGAAATGTTGTCTGCGTTATAAAATAGAAGCTTGGATTTACTATTTGTCATACACTGACACTTGTTGCAGTACGCAGTTAGTTTATATTTATAGGTATCTTAAGCACATTTTCTATTCAAGTACATGATTTTAAGATTTAAGTATAGTGCTCTGTAGACACATATTTCTTTGTTCCTTCTGTCTACTGTTGCATGTTTTGCTCACATATTACTTACCCAGCTTTCCAGACTCTTATGTTTCCTGAAATATATGGCTATTACAAGCACCACTGACTCCTTCACGGACTTGTGCAGGAATGTGCAAAATCGGCTTGGAAGTGTTTGCTGATTCTCCTGTCAAGAAACATGAATGACCTCTATAATCTGACTTTGTCCTCAGCCTGTGGTCAGCGAGGACAAAGAGACCTCTTTCTCACAAAGGCAAGGGCGTGATTTCTTCCAGAAAGCAGAATGCTGTAGGAAGCTGATTCTCCCTAAAAGCGTGCAGATGACAGCTTGGTTTCAGACTTGCGATGTTCTGAGAAACCAATCGTGCCCTACCGAGCCTGTGGTATGGAATTGTGATCTGAGGCTCGGGGATGAGGCTGAGTGACAGAATGTTTGCTTAGCCTGCAGAAGGCCCTGAGTGTGACCCCCAACATAATGCACACACATGCTAAGTGAATAAAGAGCCTTTGTACTGTTTTATGCTCATAATTTTATGGTTAATTCTAGCACCTCAAAAGAAATGTGAATGTAACTCTTATAGGAGAGCATGTACCTAACCTGAAAGTTTTCAATAATAGAGAAAAAAACTGATGGAATTAGAGAGGGAAATTGTTCTGGTGAAACTTAATGGTGTTAACTTAATTGGCCTGAGAGCCAGCTGGGTTAGTAAAGCACATCTCTGGGTGTGCCTGTGTGTGTTATAGAAGTGTCACATGGGATCCTTTATGTAGTGATGGGTCTCTTCCCCTTTGGCACTATTCTCCTGCTCTGCTTCCCATGCAGCCTTGAACTACATATTTTTGCTCCAACCCCCCGTTCTGTCTCGATGTTTCTGCATGGAGCCAGCAACCCACAGATTGACTCTTCCAAACTGTGAGCCAATTAAACATTTCCAGTTTTATGTAGTGTGTGTTGAGTATTGTGTTCCAGCAAGGGGAAGACTAACAAAAACTAATACTGTCTGTCTATCTATCTATCTATCTATCTATCTATCTATCTATCTATCATCTAGCTATCTAGCTATCTACCTATCTGACTGTATCTGTTTATCCCACTCTATCTGTTTATCATCATTTTGTGGATTCATGGAGAGTATAATGCAGGGGGAAGCTAGAGTGAGATGACTTATAATTCTAGTGCTAGAATCCTGATAGAAATCTGAAAAAAATTTGTGTATTAGAAAGGAACAGTTAATGTTTAATTATTTGATCAATGTTACAGGTCTATATTTGTTTATCTGAGTAACCAGTTTGAAGATACCAATATGTAATACAACAACCATTGTTAATTTCTTGTCATCTTGTCTGAAATTCTCTATTGTTTGTACTGATTTTATGTTGTTATATTTATGTGTATGTGTCTGTTAATATGTTTTGGTTCTTTTATCTTTAAAAAAAATTAAAAATCTGAAAAATTGATGATTAGATACTTTTAGAAAAGTCACTGGTTATGATCTTTGGAGATTTGTAAAGCAACTTGCTAAAAGTACAGAGTTTTAGAAACCCTACAGTAATGATTCTTGGTTGAGTAGGAATACTTTTCCATGGCCATCTCAAAGAAGTCATTTACTCATATAAAATAGGGTAGTTATCTTCCAAGGTAAAATGTGGCCATACATAGTCAGTTACAAATCATTACCCAATGTATACAGGAAATAGAACATCACATTATGCTCATAAATGTATATAAAAATCATGTCAATCACAATGTTTTAATAATATGCATGATTATATAAATCAACATGTTGAAGAATTTAACTTTGAGAAGTCTATGATAATGGTTTGATCAATTTCCCCTTCTTACATCTGGTAATCTGAGCAACTTCACTGAGGATAGCAATATGTAACGTAACAACCACTGTTAATCCTTATCATTTGGTTTGAAACTCCATGTCATTTTTAATGTCTTTGCTTTGTTTTGTTTCTATTTTGCTATTGTTCTCTTTTTACTGTTCTCTTTAAAATGAAAAAATATAATGAAGTTAGAGCATGTATTTTGCTCTAACAGAGTCTGTCCAACATTACCTTCGATGAAATCAAGAATTTGTGCTGAACCAAGTACCGAAGTATGGTGCCAAAAGTCTCATAGCACCGGGTAGACGACGTTTTATCATTGATGTACATGGGGCTGGGGATTTAGCTCAGCAGCAAAAGGACCTGCCTGGCAAGCGCAAGGTCGTGAGTTCGGTTCCCGGTACCAGAGAAAAACCAAAAACCAAATAAATAAATAAATAAATATCATTGATGTACAATTTAAATTTCTTTCATTCTCTTTTCAGAAATATGATAACTAACGCCAAAATCCTACATTAATTTTTCTGTATTTTGATTAGCAATCTAGAATTTTGTCATCCTTAGAACTTTGAAACCCAAACAACATTTGTCTCTATTTTACTGATCTATTATGGAGGTGAAGATTAATTCTACTTTTTATCATTTAATATGAACAATTGCAGTATATTCTTAGCAGTATACAAAATAATCACAACATGGTACGCTTCGAATACAGTGAACAAAAGTAAACACAGTTAGATGTTGAACTAATATGTTAAATAATCATTCCAAAGATCAGTTTCCTCTTGCCTTTATTTCTTTGGCAGAAAGAATGATAAAAGTTATGCTTGGAGGAATCAGAAGTATCTTTTCTGTCACTTTTGAGGTTGAAGATCAAGCTTGGTTTTTTATACTATTTAAAAATGTATTAATCCCTTCATTTAGAGTAACTATAGGTTTTATTTTTAAGAATATTGGAAGTATATTTTGTCTTTGAATATAGCAATACCTTCTCAGGAAATTTTTCATAGATATGTAATATCTACTGCTTTGGAATTGAATATTATTTTATTTTTATATTTTATTTTTGTTTTTCTTTTCTTTTGCAGTTCTGGGGAAGGATTCCAGGGCCTTGTACCTGTTAGGTAGACAGTTTATACTGCCTTATTTATATGGCTTTCACTTGATTTAATTATAGGTTTTGAAATCTGTATTTCATAGTATGGGTAATCCAAAGTTCTAATTTTAACTGTTCCACGTGATTCTTTTGCTTTAATAATCTGTTTTCTCACCAACTCTTTTTGAAGGATACATAGCAGGAGGAAAGTTTTATGTTTAATAAATTTCCTTTTATTTCTGAAAACAATTCTATCTTATTTTAATTTTAAATGCTTTTGTAAGAGTCTTCTCAAGTCCCATAATTTTATGCTGATACTAGTGGCTTTAGTACAGGATAGCATTAAGTTTTGATGGAATGTTTAAAAATAAATTAAACCATAATTTAGTATAAGAAAAAACATAAATATATGATCACATTTCTTTAAAGAAAAATAAGGAATATATGATTTTCTTCTACTTGAAAATAAGTAGGAAAAGCCTCAGAACTACAATTACCATTGTTTTAATAATTATGATAAAGAATAGCAAAGAAAAATGTTTTTCCAAGCCATTGAGAAGGAATCACACGATCTGTCACAGTATCCAAAAGGGATTAGACAATATCCTGAAGATAGTACAATATATTTTAAAGTATCTTACTTTAAATTTCATGTTAATATAAATATCTCTCATATTGTTCACTTTATTTTGATTTAGGATAAACTTTTTAACTTAGATTTTTAGGCTAGTATAAATAGTGTATTGTTTGAAAGCTTACAAAGAAAAGTTTTATTTAATATGCTAGATGACAGGAAGAGCATGTAGGTTGAATTTCCTACCTTCTTATGCAAAAAATAGTATGTTATTATATATTCCAAGTTTTCATTCTTCCAAAATTGCTGGCAGTCTTTTAGTCACTATGAGTGTAAATTAATAAAATGTATCTCTTTATGTTTGACTCAGTAGGTTAAAAAACAAATTAAAATATTCCCACAAAAGGAGTGGCAGTCAAGACAATAACATAAAATACAGTTCACAATGTTAATTGTTAAAAACAAATTGATAAATATGTGAATACCAGAAGCATTTTCATATAACAACCATTGTTGAATTCCTACCATCTTGTTTAGTGAAGCTCTGTACAATTTCTTTTTTTTATTACTTTTTGTTCTCTTTAATCATTTGATCAGTCTCGCATTCTTACATCTGGTAATCTGAGCAACTTCATTGAATAGAACAATGTGTAATAGAAAAATCACTGTGAATTGCTATCATCTTGTTTTGAAATTCTGTATCGCTTTTATTGTTTTTGTGGGTTTTTTTGTTTTTACCTTTGTTCTAATTTTGTTATTGTTTCTTTTTCTCTTTAAAATAAAAAAGCACCTTCAGTTGTCTGACTAAATACAAGGTAATTTTTGAACATTTCCTGTATGTTTTAGTTTCTGATGGTTTGCTCATAGCCTATCTCGTGTTCACAGACATCAAATACAATTTAACAACAGTGAACAAGTACTAACATATTTACAAATCACTGCCATAGATGTCTTACCTTAAGCATGTAGGAAATTACTGAAATTACATGGAAAATGGAAGTTTGTGAGAAATATTGGCTGATAGTTGTAGTTATTGATCTTACAGAAAGAAACATTATATTCATGGCAAACTTCATTAAAATTCCAAGAGTTTCTACTTTTTCTTTCTTTTGTACAGACATTGGCAAACAAAGGTTTAGAGACCCACACCATTAAAATATAACTACTCTCATAGTACCCCTCAGAAGGAGGGAGATAAGTACACAATGAATTTGTGAGTCTCTGCTCTGATGGAAATATGTGATTTTCAGGAAAAAAATATCTATACATTTAAGGTCTAAAAACATAGCTGCTGATTATTTGGTGGAAGCTTAGGGCAGTGTGTTCTTTTACAATTCACTTGCAATTTCTTTGCCTTCACTTTTATTCATTAACTTTTGGGATGTTCAGTTTACTCAGATCTCTGAATTTGCTTAATGCTGTTAAATTTCTATTTTTAGCAAGTCAAGTCTTAAGTCATAGCTCTGTTCACCAGATTTAGATTTGTGTTTTCTCTCACACATTAAGCTTTTTGACGGCAGATCATTTGGTTTCTTGAGAGGGTTCGACAATGTGAAAGGCCACCATGGGTCACGCTGTTCTAATTAGCCGTGTGGACCTTTTGACCATCATAATGACCACTATCATTCACTTTGCCTCTGGCAGATACTGCTGCAGCTTGACCTCTTCCACCCAGAAATACAATTAGCATCATTAAAATAAGTGAGGCCTTTTCAAATCAAGCACTTCCAAAGCATATTCTTAGCTGAAAATATTATAACCACCATAATATCTATTCAAATATACTTATTGTCTCTTCATGAATGTATTATGGAAATTTTTATTAACTTTTTATAATTCTGGGGCTCTGTAAATGGACATTTATGGATGAACAAGTGTGTTACCCGTAACAAATTATGTGAAACACTTTCATTGGATGTTACTCTAATGCTTCTTTCTGTATGATTACACAAGTTTTAGTATTTCAGCTTGATTTAATGAGCTAAACCCTGCGTCCAGATATTAGCCAACTCACTTCTGCGATAGGCTGGCTCTACTTTATGAGGCTGAGACAGTGCACGCAGAAGCTTTGATGTGCGCATCCTCACAGCAAGTTCAGCAGATCCGGGTATTTCTTACTTTCTCTTCACGTTCTTCACAGACTCTATCTCCATGCTTTAGGTTATTTTGTTTGGCTTTGGCCTCCAGACAAATTTATTTAGGAAAACTTGGATTCTTTTCTTTTTAGATTTCCTTTCATTTTATATTTTTTAATAGCACCTGTTTGCAGTACTTAATGTTTACATTGCTTGTGCGCAGTTGGCACAGGTTCCTAACTCATCCCGGTTCCCTTTTCATCCCCTCTCACTGCCTCCTCAATCCTTTGCTCCCCTTCCCATTTGAGGAGGAACAATCTCCCTACTTCCTATCATCCAGATTTCATTTTGCTTCTGTGTATAATTTTGGTAAAGTTGTCCTTTTCATGTTTGATTTTATGACTAGCTCTTCTGGACCTGCTTGACTATGGATCTGAATTTAGGTCAATGAACTTTCCTTGTACAGCACACGTTTCTATTTTTTTTCTTACCCATAATGCCAAGCCAGGTTGAAAGTATTTTAGGCTAGAATCAGATTCAGTAGACTCTCCTTGTCATGCTTTGTAACTTCTTTTGAGACAAAAATCCTCAAAACACAGATCTGACATGAGTGTATTTTGTCCCACAATAACTTTATCACAAATCTGAGAAGAAACTATCATTTAAAGACATGCCATTAAAATTTTATATAGAGGATTTTTTCCATTATTGATACATAAAATTTACATAACTGACAGGTCAGAAAATACGTGCATATATTTCTAAAATAATAAAGATAGATATGCACATCTTAACTTCTTTTAAAATGGCAGATTGATAATCATGTCTTATCTTTCACAGAAATCATTATAAAATAATAATAAAAATACATAAAAACATTCACTTCTAGAATTCTCTAAAGTTCTTTATGATTGAGTGAAAAAGAAAGACAATGAAGACCATTAAGAAGCAAAGAGATTGGCACCTAACTGTGGGCATATGGACTTATGATTTACTCCTATTTGTATGAGAAAGTGCCCTGGTTAGGAAAATCACTCATAACATGGTATCCCTATTTATAACTCCCAAAATACTTTTATTAATAAGTTTCTCCTGTACCCAACTTATCAATGAAAATACTTCGAGGATGTATGGAAGATTTTACAACATTAATAAAATATTTATCATATAGATTTTTTGTTTCCCATGTTAATAATCCCCTCATTTGGTTCATATTATATAGAACTATAGAATAATTTTATTGGATAAATGTAAGCAACCTTCTTTTCTAACCAAATCCTTCACTGCATGTATTAATTTCTTCTTGTTTTAGAATATCTAAGTCTGTTAATGAATACTTGTTTCCCCATTTGAAAGCAAAGCTTTGGTAAGAAAAAAGGATCAGGGTGTCTAAGACATAACATCCCATAAAACTACACTCAGAAAAAAAGCAATGCGTGCCTGGTATTGTGCTGGATCCAAATTTGGTGAAGGCAAAATACCTTAACATGAAAACTTTACACATTTTTGTAGGTAACTTTTAAATTATTTTTAGTAATACTAAAATTACTACTTTAGTTCAACAGATTAATGCACTGAGGATAATAGCAGCCTTGTGATCCAATAACCATCAGTATGCAAGGCTTTGCAAGGACGTTGTGCATTTAAAACCCAACCACAGTATTGACAAGATGCCAGGGAATTCAGTATTTTCATATCTCATTCAGGGAGTAAAGTTTAAATTAAATGGTGGAGAAAATAAAATTTAAACAAGTATCACTGTCTCTCAAAAGACATCTATCTAGCTATCTTATTTAAATGTTTATGCATGACATAAAAACTGAGCCAATCCTCTTTGCCTTTGTCTTAACTGTAGGGAAAAAGCAAATAACAACTTAGTGCTCATTGAGAAAGAGTGAAATGAGTCATTTTATTTCCACATACTGAAATAGTAAGATGTAAGGAGAAAATAAAGGCACTGTGTACAAGGATATAAAATTGTATCGGCTCTATTCACTTAACTGAAGCAATGGAAAATATTTACAATATAATGCATCTTTATCATCCTTTGTAAGACTATAAATAGGGGGCACCTGAAGAGAGCGGAAATGGAAAAAATTAAAACCTTGACTCTGTGCTTTGGTTCACTTTACTCATTTGAATATTTTACCAAATGGGCATGCATGTGTGCACACACGCACGCGTGCACACACACACACACACACACACACAGACAAAATAAAGAATAAGAATCAGTATTTTATGTTCAAATTGGTACAGACCAAAAGCAAAATAAGGAAAAAGAAGAGCTTTATCATAAAACTAAGAAAACACATCTCAGTAAAATTTTATTTTAGCTACAGTTTATAATTATAGATAATTAGGACATGTATATCTATCATGTATTTCCATCTCTCACCCTGTCCCTCTCTCCTTGTACCTATACAGAAATACAAGTTTTCTCTAGTTTATGGTTTCTCTTTTTTCAATATATATGAATATATTATTAAACCTCTTTAAT
>NW_004955426.1:2440176-2465520 GCF_000276665.1 Chinchilla lanigera | reverse complement strand
TTATTTTCTGTGCAATCAGGGTTTCCTTCATGAAGTATTTGCCTACACCAATGTCTTCTAGAGTTTTACGCATTCTCTCTTCTTGCTGATTTAGTGTTTCTTTTTTAGTATTTAGATCTTTGATCCATTTTGATATTAATTAATTAATTAATTAATTAATTTGTTTTTTGTCTTTTTCAGACAGGGTTTCACAACACAGTTCAGGCTGGCCTCGAACTCACTTTGTAGCCCGGGCTGGAAATACTCCTGCCTCAGTCTCCTGAGTGATAGGATTACAGGTGGGGAGCACCACACCTGGCTCCATTTTGATTTTAATTTAGTGCATAGCCATAGACCTGGGTGTAATTTTAGTCTTTGACATATGGAAAGCCAGGTTTTCCGGCGTCACTTGTTAAAGAGACAGTCTTTCTTTGGTGAACATGTTTGCTCCTGCCAAAGAATAGGTGGCTGAGTGTGTCTGCAGTTGCTTCTGCATTTTTGATCTGTTTCACTGATCCTTGGGATCTGGTATTTTTTGACAGTCGGTGCTGCTTTTTTTTTTTATCACCATAGACTTTTACTATAGTTTCAAATCAGGGATTGTGATGTCAACAATCACAAATCAATAGCAATGAACAACTAACTCACTGAGACAGAAACTAGGGAAGCAACACCATTAACAATAGCATAAAAACGCAAAATACTTAGGAATCAATATGATGAAGTAAAAGGTCTCTATATTGAAAACAACAATAGTCGGAAAAGGCGATAGGAGAGGATATCAGAAAATGGAACAGCATCCCTTGCTCTTGGGTAGGAAGATCCAGTATAATGAACACGGCCATACTTCTGAAATTGTTACATAGATTTGATGCAACCCAGATCAAAATTCCAACAGCAATCTCACAGAGTTAGAGAAAACAATCTTCAACTTCATTTGGGACTATAAAAGACATAGGACAGCGAAAACAATTCTGGGCAACAAAGGTAAGGCAGGGGGCATCATTTGTAAAAATTATTTTAATAGTAAATTTATTGAGAAATCATGAGATTGATTCAAGTTACTATTGGCTTGTACAATTATAAGTGGTGCTCAAAGTGGAGGCCACTAGCTTGCAATCATTTATTCATGCAGGGACTGTTGAAGTGTGGTGCTCTCTCTCTATACATACTCACACACATTACATCTCATTTCTAGTGTAAATTAAAATGGGTTACTGAATGTTTTGCTTCTGATTGTGTAGCTTTTTGTGGACTTATTATATTTCACTTCCTTTTTAATAGGAATTTTATATATATACTGTAATATTTTATTTAGTGTAACAATGTTTATAGTCTTTTCAATAGAATATTTCATTTTACATGTTCATGTAGTTAAATGTGTAATAATTCCCCTTCAGGTATTTGCTTCCTGCTATTAAAGTTTGCATGTTGAACTTTTTAAATTGACATCAATCAATTATGCAATATAATATGAATGACTCCTATCATAATCTATATCCATATCTATCTATATCTATATCTACACTTATATATATGCACAATAGAAGACTCCTATATCGGTAGACATGCCATTACTAACTACTGGGTTTTTACATATTCCTCAAAAATTTCATGTATCTTACTTTCAACATTCAGTTCACATGCGTTCTGAGAAACAGTAGCTTTTTAATGCTATGTGAAAATATTCTGTACTTTTTCTTTTTATGTTTTTCTAGGTCAAAGAGTGCTTTATGAATAAATATACTATTATAATTTATCACTTTTGTGTGGGCTATGTATATACCTTTGTGTTTCTTAAATATTTTTAATAATTATATGTTGATTATAGACTTTCTATCCACTCATTTCTTTTATCATGCATTATTTTTCTTTCACTTAAATTGTGATGGCTGCAAAAGCATTAGGATAGGAGGCAGTCCCTATGTAAAGTATTTTAAATGCAGTATTTTCATCTACGAATTTATTTCACTGACTAGAATTTCAAAAGTATTACTCCGTATTTTTCTGTGTTATCTTGCTGAAAGAACTAAGGGATAATATTTCTTTTATTCTCTGTAATTTTTGTTCCATACAAGTTGATGTTATTGTATTTGTTGTGTGCATATTCAGACTCTGAGACAATCATTGTGGACTTTGCGAATTATGTGGGCGTACTTTTCCTCACTGGAGAATTTTTCTTAGAATTAAATGCCTTTGTTGTTAATAGCATTATTTCCTTTCTCTTCATTGCCCCGTTTGTTTAATTTTGGTATAGGCATGTTTTCCTTTCACTGTTTTGAGCAGCATTGTTTGGCATACAGCTTTGAGAATGCAGTATATTTTCAGGTTTTGCTTTGCATCTAAAATTTTGAGACTTTTTAAATAATACATTTTATTAGGCTTAACATGAGAAATATGTTCAGTTAAAAATTCTTAATATTTAATAGTGTGATTATTAAATGTTTATTGTTTAGATGTATTATCCTCACGCTCCTGCATATAACTGTTTTAGAAACATTCATCATTCCCCCCCACCTCAAGTTTATATTCCAGGAATATCTTTTGGGATATGTAGAAATCTCAATTAGAGTTACAATGTTATGTCTGCGTGTCCAGTTTTCAGTTATCCTAGTTTCAGTGCTGTTTTACTAATTCTACTGTGACACTATTTCTGTTATGACTTTATTATATTTGCATCACTTTTGAGATTAATTAGTTTAGTTTGCATTTTCTTTGGCTGACATTTCTTCCATAATCCTTCATTTTTGATTTTTACTTGTTGAGGTGTAGAGCACACAATCTAAAGATTTCAAAGACATGTTTTTTATTCCTTTCTAGTTACAATGTTTATTTATTTACAGGACAAACGTCTTTTCATTGTGTCTATCAGTATTGTTTACCTTATTTTTCATCTATATCTTGATTGCTGATCCAATACTGTATTTCTTCATCTCTGTGCATACATGTTTTCTTGAATCCTCTATTTGCAGCTAAGGAATTTTATAAAGAGCAGGTAATTTAAGATATTAAGGCATTAATTTGTTCCTCTGATTCTGTTTTAACAAGGAGGGTCTGTGTGTGTGTGTGTGTGTGTGTGTGTGTGTGTGTGCATTTTTATGTGTGTGTGTAGGTATCTTGTAGCAATTCATTAGCAGTGTTTTAAATAGCTGTAACCTTATTAGCTTGGAAAGTGCAAATCAAGGTTGGGGGTCTTCACATGAAAAGATTTTAAACATCAATCAAAAAAGGCTTGGACTCAGTAAACCTGTTTTCCAGGAATGTGGCTCTACCGGTGTGTTGTTCCTAGTTTATAAATATTGTTCTTTGTAAGGTCCACCTGGGATTTGGTGATCTTCTGCTCACTCTCTGTAATCAAATAGTCATTAGATTGAGCAGTGAATCTTAATTCACTCGCATTTAGGGGGAAATGCATTTCTGCTTTTCATTTGCTTTATTTTTTTTAATTCTACATTGATTTAGAGTGTAAAATGAAGAGACAAATGTTGTACATTACCGCATAGATTACAGCATAAAAAAAACTAAAAAATAGATACAGTTGTATGACCTCCTTCAAAAATCATGAGCTTGCTTTAAAAATCTATATAGACCTTATGACTGTCTATGCACATATAAGCAATATACAGTTTATGTATTCAGATATTAACTGCATGTATCATGAATTATGTGTTTTGCAAGATGCATCTTAACTCAATATTTTGCAATATTTATTTTCTTATGGTGTAGAACATAACTTGAAAAAAAAGTGTTCAACAACTGACCAAGTTTTATTTGCTAGGTTGGCTTCCTAATTTTCCCATTGATAAAGGACATATACTCATGCATATTCACATGTATGCAGATGTATAATTCACCTTCTGAATGACTTGGGAGAATGTTAGCTGAATGATTTAGGATGATGTTATTGTTGTAACTCTTCTCTAAATTTAATTCAGTGTGTGTTTCCTAAGAAAGGCATTTCTTCCATATCACATTACAATTATCAAAATAGGAAATTCAAAAGTAATAAAAAGATGTTACCTAGCCACAGTTTATACTTTAAGTATTTCCTATGTTCCCCATAATATCCCTTTAGCAATATTGCCTGTATTATTGTCTATGACCTAGGTCAGTGAGTTGCATTTAATTATCAGAGATCTTAAGAATATTTTGCCATTAAAATATTCTGATGTCATGAATTCATTCTAGTGTCTTTTAAAATTGTTAGACTGTGATGAAACATTGTTAGAGTTTATCTTCCACTTTTGGTCATATTATAATAAAGATACAGGTACCAATACCATTTTATGTGTAAAAAATCACTAAAAAAAGTGTGAAATTTTGTGTCATACTATGAATACAAATTTAGATTTTTAAAATTCATAAGCTTCCAACGCTTTAGTACAAATTTACATCTTACTCTAAGTTGTTTTATATTCTTTGTTCTCTAACTCTTTTCCAATAGTTTACAAATTTTTGTCAACATTATGTTGTTATATTTGAATGTTATATTTATCTCCTTGAATATTAAAGCTGTGCTATCATGGTTTTAGTTTCAAGTTTCCTTTTGTTTGATCATTTGTATATTGTTTTTTCCCATGAATTCAAGTTTGAATTTCCACTGCATTGAAGGATTTCTACTGGGGGTCATGTGTTGACCATTTTATATAGAATATCTTCAAATTTAGGTGTTAATTGTGTTTTATGAGAAGTTTTACAGGAACTGGTGTTGTGTAATCACATGTGGTTAAAGTCAATGGGAAACAGCTTTGAAATTATAGAAATTTAACTTACACATGAATGATTTGCTGTACAGATTTTAAAGGTTTCTGATATTTGAACTTGAAAATTTATGTGACATATGAAAAGAGGGATAGCCTTAATTTTTCTACAATGGTAATAAATTGAAAAGGATATTTGTGTTATTCATAATTTTCTCAATGATTTTGTAAGTCTCTGGCATATACAAAATAGTCAGATTGTCATGTGATTATTTTAATGAGTATTTTAATTAAAGAAATAAAAAGGAAGTATGTTTTATATCCATACTATCATACATTACTTTATAATTTAAAATTGATATTTTTCAGTTAAATATTTTAAATTTATTTCCCAATGTATAGCACCTATCTATATATTTATCTGCATTTGGTGAGGACTTCAAACACAGTGCCTAGCACAGTCCTCATACACTGACCCCACAACCCATGCCTTCTGTGAGGATTTCAGAGTGCCTACTGCGTTCCTGACAACCCATGAAGCTATGATCACAGCCCAAGTAGTCAAATGAATTTAAATAAATTTAAGTATTTTATATAAATTCATAATACTGCTTCAACATCTAACTCACTGTTTTATTACTTCTACTCTATGAATTATTTTGAATTTGAAATCTATACTTAATATATCATCTTTAATAGGAATACGGTGATGTGCAAAGATACTGTAATGAATCTAAAAGAAAACCTCCATTACATTTTCCTATTATTTATTGTGAGTCCACCTGAGTTCAATTACTACTGAATTTGAATCTGGTGGCTTTATTTAATTTGCTGTCCCTTAAATCATTGCAAGCTTGCTGAAGTTTGAAACATCCATTATATTTTATTCATGTTTGTAAAGGACCTCATAAACTAAGCCCTTAGCTGTAATAACGTGTAATTACTTGGTGTGTATATATGTGAGTATTTTCATATAAAATAAATTGTCTATTTAATCACTGAATCATTGCACAGGAACACAAAAATATTTTCTGAAAAATTTCTCAAAAAAGGTATTGAATGCTCACAATATATCATTATATATTAGGAATTTGATTTATGCAGAGTGGTACAGATACCATGCAGACTTAGATCAGGACAACACGGTATGTCTCATAACAATCTTAGTTTTGAATATCAGTAGAAAAGCTATATATATATATATATATATATATACACACACACATATATATATATACATACATATGTGAATAAATGAATCTTTTTCATCTCCTGTGCCATAGAATATCAGTAGTAAAGCTATATACATATATATATATGAATAAATGAATCTCATCTCCACTGTCATATGTGTGTGTGTGTATATATATATATATATATCAGAGAGAGAAAGAGAGGAAGAATGTGAACTATGTAAATACAACACAAACTTAAAGTTTAATTGCTGAAACTAGTATCTGCGTTCGGAAGAGGAATCTTTTATTGAAATTTTTGTGCAGAGATTAACTAAGCAATAACTTGTAAAAGTAGTTATAATGATAAAATTGTTGGTAAGAAATAAACATGATATGACTTTTCGTTTTATAAGCAGGAATCTTAATTGTGTGTGGGCATGCTTGTTTTATGTATAATATTTCCATACACCGAGCACTTGACAGCAGTGCTGCACAGACCACGCTGTCCTCAGCGGAGAGGGCATCTCTGACGATGCCTCCATCTCGTTCTCTGGTGCCTACACCATATAGTCATGGCACAATGCTGAAGAAAACCCTGTAGAGGAAGGACAAAGGACGACATGGTGGTACATTTGGTGGGAAAGACGTGATAACATACTATTCTGAGGCAAGGAAAACCGATGCATCAGGAGTTGTCACCACTGCGAAAGTTTTAAATTACCTATGGCAATGGACATTAGGGTGACCGGGGGAGGTTTTTTGGGTGCTAACATATTAACTGAGGCTGGGTGGTCCTTGCAGTGTGAATGAAGTCACACTGTGTGCAATCCATTATTTTTCTTGAGTTCACTGAGACTTTTAAAAATTGCTTTCTGATAATATTTCGAGTGTTACTTCTGTGTAGGAACAAAAAAAATTATATTTCCTGCATCTTATGTTGCACACAGACCCTTGATTTCCATAGTTCCTAAAACTATTAGTTTCCTTTCACACTAAAATCTCATAATGAAAGATCTGCAAATATTTTTTATTTCTGGTTTATGGAAAAGGCAGCATACATGCGGTTTTCAAAGCAAACTCTAGAATTCCTCTTTTATCTTGCTGGACACTGAAAATGTATTTCCCCCTGAATATGTGGCTACCAGTTCTTATATTTCAATTAAACTGCAACTTGACCATTTTAGGTGCTTATAAAACTTTTACGTCCTGCCAAGTTTTCTCTTAAGTTATGTTTCTTCCAAGAAATAGTGCTAACCTATTACATACAATGGATTCAAGTCAGATTGGAATGCAGTTTTCAGATAGTAGTTTCCCTCAAATTGAAATTAATATAACGCTACTCAAAAAATTCCACATATTTCCTCATTTTTAAAATATGCTGATTTTCCCAAAGCTTATAACATTATATCTATATTCAGATATAAGATTATTGAAATATTTTGATCTATAAAAATACATATGATGTTAACTTTCATGAATTTTGACAAAGGGAACCTAGCATAATTATTGATCAACAATTCTTATGATGTTTTTCAATATTTTTGACTTTCATCAGAAATAGAAGCTATTCCTCTATGCTCCCACTGATATAGACATTTCATATTATCAATAATTTTTTAATTAAATAACTAAAATGTGTATAAATGATATCAATTGCTAAAAAAGTATGACATTTTCCGAGAGCAGGTTTTTCTAAGTGTTCAGCCCTTTTAGTTTATGTATCAGATATTTTGAAGATAATTTTTGGTGCATACATATTTGTGATAATTTGCCTTATTCAACTGTGTAGCATTCACTATAATTGTGTTCATCTGTAACACCCCTTTCTACTAGGTATGCTGGAAAATATTCCCTGTTTTAAAGCCTGCGTTATTTGTATCACTTTGACCACTCCAGATGTTCTTTCTTTTGATAAGTGTTCATGCTGATCTTCCTCTGTTCCTTTTACTTTACCTTTGCCTGTATAATTAGAATGTGTTTATTTTAGAGAGGACCTAATTATGTCTTGCTTTATAAAATCAAATTGAGACAAAGTTTTTTTAACTGATTTTTTTGTGATATGTATTTAATGAATGTTATACATTGTTGAAGAAAAATTTATTCTCCAGGTAATTTTTTTTCTTCATTGCATGTTCTTTTGGTATATTTTTATTCTGCCTGCTTAATTATTAAATATTTTTATGATTTCAAGTTATTTTTATAATTGATTTACTAAGTATAATTTATGTTTTATTTTTGTGATTGCTCCTGCACTTAGAATATATGTCTTACATAAATCACAGTCTAACTTCAAATAATATCATGTAATTTCAGGAATGACTTCAAACAATATAATATAATTTCAAGAATGACTTCAAAGAATTTATAAATCTTTTCAGTCTTCTGCAGATAACATATGGTGAGACACCTTCACTTTATATATGCTGCAATTCAAAATTCCTACTAACTTTGTGTTAGGCAGCTAGTTATCTGTAGGAGCAATATAAAAAAGTTACAGAATATCCTGTAATTAATTTAGTGGAATCATTTGTAGGTATGTGTTTTTCTTTATGTTGATGCATTCTTCCACATGATATCACATTCATTATTTTTTATGAAAAGCTTTGCAAAATCTCTTTTCAGGCAGGTCAGTGGGCAATGAAATTTGTCACAGTTTCAAATGAAATTTTTTGTTTTTGAAAGACAGTCATACAACATTCATAATCTTAGGAGGGGAGTGCTTTTCTTTCAGTGCATTAAAGTTCTCATCACATTGTCCTCTGGCTTTCATAGTGCCTGGTAAAAAAATCTACTTGAAGTCTTATTTTTGTTTTTGGGTGTGTACTGTGTTTTTTTAGATTCTGGCTGTGCTGAAGAGATTCTGTTCATCTTTTATTTGGAAAAGGTGCTTATAGATATGCTTTCTGATATTTTTTTGTTTTTGCATTAATATTGCTTTAATATCATTGAGCTTTTTATTCACATGTTATAATTTTTCAATATTTTTTCGGATTTTTAGCAATTTTTAAAAGTATTATCTGATTTATCTTTTTTCTTGTATTTCATGGGTATGTACGTTTGAATGGCTGACATTGCTTGATGACAATCATAGTGTACGTTTTTGGTTAACTTACATATTTTGCTTTTTATTTTGTTTCCGGTGGTTTCCACTGATATAGCCTCAGTTTTACTGATATTCTCCCCTTTAGGTACATCAAGCTAACTAAAAAACTTCTGACGACATTTGTGATCTCTATTGCCACTTTGTTTGTGTCATTGTTCATTTTGTTGTTACAATTTTAAACAACACTCCATTGCCATATAATTCAGGTCTCTTGGGTGACATCTTTCATATTATCATGCTGACATTTTGTCTTATCCTCAGAGCTTTTAACATATTAAATCTCTACTTCTGCTGTGATAATTCCACTCCTGGGCCATCTCTGAGTCTGCTTCTGTTCACTGCCTCTTCAGAGTGGGTTGTCTAACCCCATCACTACTCAGCTTTCTTGTGTCCCTAACTTTTGTATTGAAAGCTAATGTCATACTTAAAATAGTACAGACTCAGATGAACAGTCTGTGCGCTGAAATTAGCCTAGCTTCTACTAGGGTTCTAGGCCACGAGTGTAGGCATTGATTCAATAGAGTTAGCAATTGAGCTATGTCTGTACTTTGCAGTGTTATTATCAGTTACGAATGTTAATTTGGGGTTATAGCTTCACATTTTTATATTGGTATGGTCGCCGGATATGCCAAAGCTCTACTCTCAGCTAATGGCTTCCACCGTACCTGTGTGCATCAGAGGATTGTTTCCGCCCATCTTCCCCTTCTAGAGGTTCACTGACTCTGATTACTTACTGTCCTGCATTTGATTACCAGCAGAGGGAAGAGAGTTGAGGCCCAGGCACACCTTAGGTCAGTGGGATCAAGTTTTGTTGTTTCTTCAGTGAACTGCCCTTTTTCTATGGCACTCAAACGCTGTGCTGTGCTTGCTTCTTCCTTTTCTATCGGTACTGAAATAAAATGTGGCCCATATGTCCATTGAGTGTTTTTGGTCCAGGGATATTCCCTATGCATAAAAGGTCGTTGCTTAATATTTTTCTATTTTCCTTATCACAATGTGTCTTTGTCTGTACCTGGGACAGAAGAATCTGCTCCCTTATCTCCTTGGCTTGAGGCTTATACGGTGTGGTCAAAAATACCCAGGCAGACTTGCTGTCTTTCTTGCCTTGAGATTTGCTCCCTCCCTCTCTCTCTCTCTCTCTCTCTCCCCATAGGTCTCGACCATGAGAGATGCTGTCTTTGACTTCACTTCGTACCCTAATCTGTAGGTAATGAAAATAACACCCAATTAGATGCAAATTCTTATTATGTGTGTCTTCCAGGGAGTGATATATTCTCAAAGAAATAATGAAGTCTGAAACAAAATTTTAAAAAGCTCTTTATTTATAAACTTGAGTCAATATAACCCATCTGCTGCTACATTCACTTCAGCAAAGGTTCAAAGATGCTGGGAAGGAGTACCCGTTCTATAGGGGAAAAGAAGGCAGACAGTGACAGTGTTTATCGGCAAACATTCTGTTAACTTGGGAATTTGGGGATATGTGCTGCCAAAGAACACTATTAAGTTGGGGCTTGAAAGCTGACAAGAGGGGCTGGGGATTTAGCTCAGCGGCACAGCGTCTGCGTGGTTAAGCGCAAGGTCGTGAGTTCAATTCCCGGTACCGGGGAAAAAAAAAAAAAGAAAGCTGACAAGATTGGTTTCTGGTATTGGAGCAAATGAGCTGTTTCACAACATTTCAAAGAATGAGGGGTTGTTTACTGTTCACCATCAAGGGACCTTTGTGCCCAGCCATATCCTAGAATAGCGCAAGGACAAGGGGTTTTTTATGGACAATGAACCATACAGGTCCTTGTGGAGGGTGGGTTCCATGGCAGGTAGTTTCACATTTTTTCATGTTCAGATTTCAGGAGTTTGCAGAAGACTCTTGTTGAATTCCACTAGTTTATGTGCCTCCAGCGTTCCTGGCCATGGACTCCACGGGTAAAGAAATGATTGCATTAATTTTTCTCGTGACGTCATTTATTTCCGAGATTTTAAACAACTTGAAGCTGGCTTTTGATTTCCTAAATAAATGATTATAATTTAGAATACCTGAAATGTTCTGGAGCACCTCTTTCCATGTTCAAATTGTAAGTGCAGCTTCACACAAGTGAAAGGTAATCTGCCTCACATGGAAAAATCTACATCACAATAAATACTTTTAAATTATTTTACTAGTACATGCTGCAGGACATAAGAATAACATTCTTTGTGGGAAATTAGACATAAAAATGAACAAGTAAATACATTTAAGGTGAAAATTTACAAGTAAAACTCTTAATGAGCCTGGCAATGAAAGTAGTAAAATTTCTGTTTGTTTCATGGAAAAGGTAAATACCCAATAAAACAAATTTATGTAGATGAGTATTTTTGTTAGGTTAACATCAAAAGTAAAAACAAGATTAAGCCAGCTATGTACACTTACAAGAAAGCAGCAGTCATTCACATTTCTCATACATTTCCCCATTTTTAACAAGGCAATAAGTAACTGCTGAATGTAACATTGACTTTAATCGTAGGGAAATTTTGCTATAGGTGATCTTGAAGTAAATAACCAGAGTTACAGTTGTTCTTGCTCTTTTAGGGGGATAAAATCTTAAGGTGGAACCAGTATAATAGATAATTCTCCAAATTACATCTTCATCTTCTACTGCCTTAAAAATAATTTTCAAAACACCTGTCTTAATGTGAAATTCTAGTAAAAAGAAGACATTATAATACCAGTGTAGCTTTTAATGGTATATGCTGATCCTTCTATATCATTGGATTGCATATCCATTGATTTAACAAACTTTGAATCAAAAATTTCAAATTATCAGGAAGATTATACACCATGACCAAGTAAGGTTCATCTCAGAAATTCAGGGATGGTCCCATAGAAGCAAACTATAGATGTAATACACTCCATCAATGAAGCCAAAGACAAAAATTACGTGATCATTTCAATAGATGCAAAAAAAAACCCTTTTTTTGACAAAGTCTAACACCCATTTGTGATTAAAAAAAAAAAACCTACAGAAAATTAGAATAGATGGCATTTACCTTAATCTGATAAAAAGTATCTATGGCAAACCAGCAGCCAACATCACACTAAATGGACAAAATCTGAAAATTTTCACTCTAAAATTAAGAATAAGACAAGGATGTCCATGATCACCACTCCTATTCAATGTAGTTCTAGAAATATTAGTCAGAGCAATTAGATAAGAGAAAGAAATAAAAGGAATAAGAATAGGAAAGGAAGAAATTAAATTATTATTGTTTGCAGGTGCCATGATATTCTACATAGAAGATCCCAAAACATGACCAAAAGACTTCTAGATTTAATAGCCAAATTTAGTCAGGTAGCTAGATACAAAGGCAAGGCAATACTCAAAAATCAATAACATTCCTGTACACAAATAAAAAACTCACTAAGTGAGAAATTATGGAAACTAGCCCTTCCCCATAGTATCAAAAACAAAAGAAAGGAAGAAAAAATAATTATTAGGAATTAATATAACAAAGTAAGTAAAATATATCTACACTGACAACTACAGATCTAAGAGGGTATCAGAAAATAGAAAGATATCCCTTGCTTTTGGTTAGGCAGAACCAATGTAGTTAAAATAGCCATATTCCTAAAACTGTCATACAGATTTAAAGGAATCACAATCAAAATACCATTAGCCTACCTTACAGAACTAAAGAAAGCAATCATAAAATTCATTTGGGACCAGAAGAGACCTACAGTAGCAAAAACTGGGCAACAAAGAAAAGGCAGAGGGCATCACATCCATGACTTAAAACTACACCATAGAGCCAATGTGATTAAAAGAAAAAAAAAAAGCATGCTATTGGAAAAAAGTAAAACCTGAGGATCAATGGAACAGATTAGAAGATGCGATAAAAACCCCAACACACTCAAGTACTTTATTTTGGGCAAAAGGGCCAAACATATTCACTGGAAGAAAGCCTCTGTAATAAATAGTGGTGGAAAAACTGGCTTTCCAACTCCCAAACACTAAACTAGACCCAAGTACATCATATGCTCTAAACTAAAATCAAAATGGATCAAAGACCTAAATATTAAAGTACAAATACTACATCTGCTGGAAGAGAGAATAGACAGAACTTTTGAAGGCATAGGTGTAAGCAATGACTCCATGAACAAAACCACATCTGCAAGGGAAATATTACAAAGAATCAATAACTGAGATCTCATCTTACTAAAAACTCTTACCCTGCAAAAGAAACTGCCAAAAAAGAGAAAAGACAACTCACACAATGGGAAAATAATTTTACCGACTGTTCCTCAAACAAAGGACTTTTATCTAGAACACATAAAGAATTGGAAAAAAAAAGGGGGGGGTGGCTGGGGATTTAGCTCAGCGGCAAAGCGCCTTCCTGGCAAGCGCAAGGTCATGAGTTCGGTTCCCGGTACCGGAGAAAAAAACAAAAACAAAAAAGAATTGAAAAAAAAAAAAAAAAGACTCCCCCAAATATAAAGACACAATCCAAAAATTGGTAGCTGTGATGAATATACACTTGTCAGATGAAGATCAGCAAATAATTACATGAAAAAGTGTTCAATATCATTTGTAATTTGAGAGAAGAAAATTAAAACAATGCTGAAATTCCATCGCCACAGAAAGCATGGTTATTATCAAGAAATCAACCAATAACAGATGCTGAAGAGGATGTGGGAACAAAGGAACATTTCTCCACTCCTGGTGAGGGTGTAGACTGCTGTATCCACTTTGGAAATCAGTGTGGAAGTTCCTCAAAAAACTAGGAGTAGCAGTCCCATTTGACCCAGAAGTTCTCATTGGTATCTTTCTTAAAAATTAAAAGCATAAAACCACAGTGACATACATGCAGGTATGTTTATAGTGGCACAATTTGTAATAGCTAGATCTTGGAAATAGCCCAAATGACATCAACTGATGAATGGATAAAAAAGTTGTGGTCTTTTTATACAGTGGTGTACACTTAGATGTAAAGAAGGATAAACCTGAGAGATTCATTGCTGAATGGATGGACCATGAGACCATATTCTTAAGTGAAATAAATTGGACACACATGTATAAATACAGTCTTGTCTTCCTGGTATAAGAAACTGAAATTGTAAATGAGAACCACAATGAATAATAGGTATTGTGAGATAGGAGGAAATTGTTCTAAAGGAAGGGGGAACGTGGGACGTGGTAGAGGGAAAGAAACGGAGGGAAAAGATAAAAACAAGAAAGGAAGGATAAAATGGAAACAAAGCCGTAAATGTGAAGAGAAATGGGAACTAAAGGGAGGGGAGGTGAGTGGGAAAAATGAATAAAGATATGCCATGTACACATACAAATTCCCTGCCATGGATGTGGTCATTGGGTATATCTAAATGGTACCAATAAACTTCATAATAAAAATGTCTTTTCTAAAATTTATACTTGTAACTTTTTACAATATTCTCTTTGACATCACTCTCTAAGTAATATAGTGTAACAATCATTTGCATAGCATTTAAAACACAATTTTTATTTTAAGTAATCAAGAAAGGTGTGCAGGTTATATGCAATTCCTGTGTATTTCTCATGAGAAGAATAAACTAGGAATAGTGGTATCTACAGGGGTCTCTGGACGAGCCTCACTTGCACCCTTTTGTGCAGCTATATTTAAGTCTTCCTCAATATTCTGAGGACTTGCTGCAGATTGTTTACCAATATTAGCATCTATTCAGATATTTCCTCCATGAAAAATGGAGGAAACTTTCTATCTCGTTGCTGTTTCACCCTGTGAAAATGATCAAAAGAATTTGTGTACTTCTGATTATATTTTGTAGACACATTTATGGTGCTTTGAAGTTTATATCAGTGATGTCTATTAATGGGAAAGAGAGAAAAACACATAAACACAAGTACATTTTACTATTATTATTTGCAAATCACTACAACATGTTACATCAATCAGAAAAAGAAAGCTCTTCATTTGTTTACACAGCTCCAGATTTGTGGAACATGTCCTTTTTCATTTCTTAAGGACATCACTTTAACATTTATTTCCAACCAGGTCTATATGCATCAAATTTCCTCAGTTTTATTAGGAAAATTTGCAGGATAAAGAATTCTCACTTCATGAGTTTTTTTTTTCTTTTTTTTTTTTCTCTGATCCGTAAATATTTCACTTGTTCTGATTGACTGGCAAGTTATAAGGGGGACAAATCGGACACAATCTTTATCTTTGCTCATCATGCTTATAGGCCAGGGTACCCACCCCATGGCTTCTGTTAAGTTTTCTTTATCCTTGATTTCTGTCATTTGAGTATCCTAAGCCTCCATGTGGTTAGGGAACATTCACCCTGTCTCATGTTATTTGAGCTACTTCAATGTGGTGCTGTTTCATTGTAAGGTATTTCAAGAAAGTCTGTCATTATTGGCTTAATTATTATTTCTGTTTTTTCTTCTTGTTCTAGTATCCCAGTTACGTGGCATTATCATATTTTTCACAGTTTTGGATATTCTGCTTTCTATTTAGTTTTTGTGTTTCAGTTTTGAAAATTTCTATTAACATACCTTGAAGCTGAGAGATTCACTTTCTCAGGCATGTTCATTCTATTCATGGGGTCTTTAGGGATTTTTTTTTTGGTTAAATTTTAACATCTTTAACTTTTTTCAATTCTTTCTTAGAATGTCTATCTCTCTGCTTATAGAATGGGTCATTATTGCATGTTGGACACTAATAAATAGTCCCTTAGTGTGGGTCTTGGTAAAATATAGGGGAAGGATGGTATTTTATATGCAAGGGTTAGGTCTCAGCCTTTTTGTTTGTGATATGAACTCACAGATGATTTTCAATATTCCTCCCTTAACCTATAAATGGCAGAGAACGGACAGGGTGGACTCAAGTCAGGTCACTTGGGCACTGATAAAAACTCCAAAAGGGGTTAGGCTCCAATAAAGAAGTTGTTTTTATGTTTTGATCAGTTTTAAGACAAGCCTTGTCAAGATTAACAATGTGCTCTGGTTTATTTTTAAATGGTTACGTTTTATTCTCCCTGAGGAAAGCAGGAGATATTTTTCTATTATAGACAGAGGATAAGAACTGACAAAGCTCATGGAAATGAAATTAACAAAAATGTGGCACCTGTGTACATGAACTCCCCAGCCTTTAAATCTCACGTTTGTCCACCCAACTTCTCTATTGTTTCTCTGCCATATTCTTTCCTGTGCAACACAGTTCTTGAGAAAGTGTCTGCTAACGTAAAGTGTGACTCTCAAGACACCTGTCTTCTTCTCCAATTTGGTGGCAGCAGTTTGACAAATGATTTCATTTATCTAAAAGAACTAAAAAGAATTGTTCATTCTTCAGGTTTCTTTCTTTTTTTCTTTCTTTCCTTCTCTCTGTCTCTCTCTGTCTCTCTGTCTCTCTCTCTCTGTCTCTGTCTCTGTCTCTGTCTCTCTCTCTCTCTCTCTCTCTCTCTCTCTCTCTGTCTCTGTCTCTCTCTTTCTCTCTGTCTCTTTTCTTTTGCTTTAGTATTTTACCAGTTGCTATGATGGAATGAAAGGGAAGATACCAGGCTGGACTACAAACAAGAAGTTTCACATAATTTTTTTAACAAACATTTCATGAGCCACACTTACACCAAACACACAAAAAGCATTGCAAAGTATTTATTTATAGCCAAAGGGTGTCAAGATTTTACCTGCTTACCTTCTGCCTTGCCTTGGATGAACTTGAGTCAGGCTTCTCTGCTCACATCTTGGAGACCCTGAACTTTGCTGCCCCCAAGCCTGAGAAATACTAAAAGGCAGACTATGCCCAGTTAGTATCTCATCTCAGAGAGCGGCTGACTGTGCTTCCCTGGTCAGATCATCGCAACCATGTTGCCTGTCTTCTCACTACCCCTTGATCTCCACCTCAGAGTTTTCTGCTAGCCCGGATTCTCTGTGCCTACAACAACAGCAACAACAAAAACATGAAGATACTTTTCTGTTTGATTAGCTACTCTTGTAGATTTCTGAAATCACAGCATTTTCCCTCTTGTGACATCTGTTTTGGAGAAAAGAAACCTTCCCTTTTCTGAGAACAGATTTGTTTCATGTTGCCTTTATCCAATTCTAATTAGCTGGGTGTCTTACGCTGTAACTCACAGCACTATGCGTTACTAAAATTTAAACTATGCTCCTCACAGAAGCAGTCATCAGCTTTCAACTTGCCAGCTTCTGGAGATATTACTCTCCTGTCTCGCTTTTCCTATTTTCTCACTTAACTGCCCAAGGACTGCACACTCTAAATTATCCTCATCATTTAAGCTTTGGCTCTATCAGTAGTTCCTCAGTAATTCAGATTAATCTTCATTTAAACAGGAGGATACCACCACCACATGTTTAAGGAATTTAATAAAGTACATACTTAATAAATGAAAGATTTGAGTATCCAGGCCATTAAAATCCAGAGTCTGCCACTGTTTTCTTTGCAAGCAGCATATTAGTTCTTGCAGAATCAAATATGAAAAAAATACACTCTGAGTTGTCTCAGCCCTGTCCAATAAAAATATTCTAAATTTTAATAGTAAGCTAGGCATTTCTTAAATATTTCAGTGATCATGGTTTTCCCGAAGCTTTGTGATTCCTAGTTGTTCCTTTTAAGCTTGTATTTCATTTTTCTGTAAAGATTATATGTGTTTTGCTGGATCATACCAGTAAAGTTTCCAGTTATTTTTATGATTTCAGATGATAATCAACTTTTATTGCTAATATTTATCTGAAAACTGATTTCACCATAAAATATGGAAAATAAATTCCAAAGCCCAGGTTCTAGCAGGTCTTTTAAACTCTTGAGTTAATTCTGTTTCAATTTGTAGACTTTCTTATGTTTTGAGTACATTCACATATTGCTGTGTTTTTCATTTTCTCTCAGAAAAGATATACTTATGATAGCCTTATTAATTCTTATATAATTCATAAATTATTTGTATTACATTGACTAGGATTGTTACTCTTCTTGAGTGTATCTAGTTTCTAGTTAAAAAAATAAATTCTTTTCCAGATTTTAAAGTTGTTTTCAATTTATTTTAAATTTCTATGCTACTGATAAGACACAAAAACACTCTGACTTACAAAAAATTTTTGGTTTCTATTCAACCTATCCTCATGCTCATTTTTAATCTCTGTGGACAGTCTAGAAACATTAGTGAAATCACGCACTCCTTAAATCACAAGTCCAGTTATCTACTTGCAAATGTTACTCTTGTGGGTGATAAATGAACTGCCATTTCTCTTTTCTTATATAAAATGAATAAAAGGGAAGCAAGACACCTGGGTGTTTGCCTTTTGTTGGAGGACTCTCAGATTAGATTACGTTTTCAAATACAAATCAGTGATATACATGTGTCATTGAAAGCTTCAACACTGTATTTGCATTGAAAGTAAATAATGCCTACATATTTATAGCTCATTATCCTTGGGCATCTGCAGACCCAGCATGCTGAAGGAGAGCTTTAACTAGAAAGGGACTGATTCAGAATTGCAGCTCTGATCTGGTTTTGCCCATTTGTCAACAGAAACTTGTTTTTGCACTTCTAAGCAATATTGTTCTTCAATCCTTCAATTAAACTTTATTTTCCCAGAATCAAAGGAAAGCCAAAGCATAAACAAGTTAAAAATTTGAGCACTGCCATTCCCTGTTTAATTCCAACCATGAAATGGTTCTAGCTGTTTTGTCTTAAGAGCTTTTTTCCTCCCAATTTTCCCAAGTTAGCGCTAGTGCTACATCCAAAGGTATTTCTCTGGAGGACCAAGGAGACTACTTCTCTGACAGACAATGCTATAGTGAAAAATCTGGTCATGCACTTTTCTAGCCCAGAACAACTGCTTAACAAATTCTGTCTGTAGGAAAGGTCTGAATTAAATTCAGTGAACTTCAGCACAGTACACATTGTCAAAAATGAAAATCAAGCACACTTATCAAGTATGTTTCTGAAGAATGTTTTTAGGCTCATTTCCCTGGATTTTTTTTTCTTAATAAAGAGTAGCAAGGATTACACTAAGGTAATCCATTAATCAAAAGTGCTACACATGAGGAAATTTTATTTGAAATTAAAGCCAACTTTCAGGGTTTCAGAAATGTACCTATTTTCTTAAATAACATAAGGTTCTAAATTTAAAAATTTTGGATATATCAGAAGTTGAACAGGCACTACAGATTTCCCATAGTGATGTACGGGAAATGTTAGGTGTCGAGTATGCTGAATTCATATCCTCTGAAGTCAAAGAATGAATTCTAAGGAAAGGTGGAGGTTAAGAGTAGGAAAATTTATTGGGGAAAAGAAATGAGGAACAGGAATTGGGGAACGGGGAATATGAATAGTTCCTGAGAGACAAGAAGGGTGCTGAGTGGGTTGTCAGTGAACCCACCTAGCAAAGAAAGTTTTACAGAGCAAAATCATGAGGTGGGTGCAATGCTGGTCAAAATTGTGATCAATAAGATTGCAAGTATAGTCAGGTAATATTGATATAATGGTAGCACGAGTACATGAGTGACGTCATCAACCTTTGTTGATAATCTGTAGTTTTAGTCTTGTCTTTCTTTAGTCTTAGCAGTCTCAGTGTCAGTCTTAGTTTTAGTCTTTGTTAGTATTCGTCTTTGTTAGTGTTAGTGTTTGTCAGTGTTAGTGTTTGTTAGTGTTAGTGTTTATTACTGTTAGTGTTTGTTAGTGTTAGTGTTAGTGTTAGTCTTAGACTTAGCCCCAGCCCTAGCCTAGCCCTAGCCCTAGCCTTAGTCTTAGTTTTTGTAGGTGAGAGAGGATAGTCTAACCCCTAGTGAGATAATGGGAACTCTCCAATGGGTGACTCCATTGATCCTAAATCTCTGTTCATCCGTTAGGGAAAACCAGCCATTGAGACTTTAATCTTCAGATGTGCTGCCAGCCAAAGTCAGGATGACTCTCAGCTCCTGCACTGACTCCCTTGAGGGCCCATCCCTGTCTGACTGCCTACTATACTTTTATCTTAGGATGAAGGAAACTTAACTGTCTATAATAATAGTGTCTAACCTGTTATTAAAATCTTGAATTACTATAATATAGTTATTACAATTGATTATTTTAGAATGATACATTATTATTAACTATAGACCATACATCACAATTGATTGTATAATTTTTTGTTATACAATCAAGGAGTATACAAATGAATAATATCTATCTGCCATTACAATGTTACCCAGAACGTTTCAGCATCCTAATGAGTCGTATACATGCCAGCATTAAGTGTGTCAGATGATCTTTATCTCCATCGTCATCAGCATTTAGTATTTTTAGCATGTATAAGAATATACTTTAGCATTCTAATAGGTGTGTACTAGTATCAGATTTTGGTTTTAATTTAAATTATTTAGTGACATAATGTTGTGTATCTTTTCATATGGTTGTTTGCCATCTGTGCATCTTTTGTGTTTCTCTTTTCAAATTTGACTTCCATTTTTTCCTTGTCTTCTTTAAAATATTATTTTAATGAGAAAAAATAAAAGAAAATTCCATAACAAGTAATAGGTAGATAAAAATGATTAATGTATTGTGCATTATTATTTTCAAAGAAGTTACTCAGAGTACAAGATATTAGTATGAAAAAATTGTTCAAACAATATTAGCACAAATCTTTCCTTTCACTGAACTAAGACAAATTAGTTGTATAACTATATATATATATTCCCCTTTTCCTTCATTCTTTTCTCCTTTCCCCCTTCCCAGATTCCATTTCCTTTTGAAGAGTTTCTTCCCATTTCACAATATCTAATGTACATTTTGGACCTTATTTACTCTTTCAACTTCTCATTCTAGGGAGACAATATGATATTAACACATGTGACTCTGATTTATTTCATTTATGAGTGTGGTCTCAAGTTGCATCAACTTACCTATAAAAGTCTCAAATTTATCCATTATGACTGAGTAGTACTCCATTGTATAAAAATACCACATCATTTTTATCCATACCTTCGTTCTTGAGGATTTGGGTTTTTTCCAAGGTTTAGTTTAGCTATTACAAATTCTGTTGCTGTAAACATGGGTGCACACATATCACTGTGGTATGATGCTTTTGATTCTTCTGGGAAGATACTAAGAAGAGGAAAAGCTGGGTTGAATAGGGCATCTAGTCATAGTTTTTTAAGAAATTTGTACACTGATTTTCACAGTGGTTGCACCAGTCTACACTCTCATCACAGTGAAGTGCTCCTTTTTTCCCACAGCCCCTTCTGCATTTGTTATTGGTTGATTTCTTGACAATAGCCTTTGTTTCTAGAGTGAAATGGAATCTCAGTATTGTTTCAATTTGCATCTCTTAAATTACCAATGATGGTGAACATTCTTTCATATATTTGTTTGACATTTGTATTTTTTCAATTAAGAAGTGGATATTCATCTTAGCTGCATATTTTTGGATTGGGTCTTTGAATTTGGGGATCTGATTTTTTTTTCAGTTCTTTAAGTGTTTTAGATATAAGTTCTTTGTCTGAGGGACAAGTGGCTATAATTTTTTTTCCCACTCTGTGGTTTGTCTTTTTTTCTCAGTTGGTGATTCCCTTTGTTATGCAAATATTTTAATAAGGTGAGGCCCAATTTGTTGATTCTTTACAATATTTCCCATCCTGTCTGGGTTTTGTTCATGAATTCTTTACCTACACCTATCACTTCCAGATTTCTACCTCTTTTCTTTTTCAGTAGATTTGGTGTTTCTGCCTTTTTTATGTGTCAAGTGTTTAAAATTTATTAAAGATAGAAGACATGGTGCTTTGAAAATTCTTGACATAATATTTAAATCTTTGATCCATTCTGATTTACTTTAGTGTACAGTGATAAATATGAGTTTAGTTTTCGTCTTTAGCATGTGGAAAACCAGTGTTTCCAGCACCATTTATTAAACAGACTATCTTTCTTCCAGTGAACATATTTGTCTCCTTTGTTAAAAATAAGGTTGCTTAGTGTGTTTGAAGTTGCATCTGCATCTTCTGTTTGGTTTCACTGATTCTTAGGTTTTTTTTTTTTTTTTTCTTTTTCCAACACCATGTAGACTTTATCATGGTAGCTTTGTAGTATAATTTCAAGTCCAAGATTGTGATGAACCCTGACTTGCTTTTGTTGCCCAAAATTGCTTTAGCTTTTTAAAGTTTCTTCTAGTTGCAAATGAATTATAAGATTGTTTTCTATTTTTTGTTTTCTTCTGGTACCAGGAATTGAACTCACAACCTTGCGCTTGCCAGGCAGGTGCTTTGCCACTGAGCTAAATCCCCAGCCCCAGATTGTTTTCTTTAAGTCTGTGAGGTACCCTAATGGTATTTTGATTGGGATTCTTTTAAATTTGTATGCCAACTTTTGCAGTATGGCCATTTTCACAATGTTTGTCCTTCCTATGCATGAGCAAGTGATATCTTTCACTTTTCTTATATACTCTTTGATCTCCTGATTCAGAGCACTGTTCTTTTCAATGTATATATCTTCAACTTCCTTTGTTGGATTGATTTCTACGTATTTCATTTTCTGATGCTAGTACAAAGGGTGTAGATTCTCTAATTTCTCTTTCTGTGAGTTTCTTGCTTGCATATAGGAGGCATTACTGACTTTGCATCCAGCTATGTTATTGAACTTAGTTACTAAATCTAGAAGTCTTTTGGCAGAGTTTCTGGGGTCTTCTATGTAAAGTATCATGTCACCTGAAAATAATGATAATTTAACTTATTGTTTTCCAATCCTTATTTCTTTTATTTAGTTTTCTTATCTAATTGCTCTGGCTAAAGTTTTCAGAACTATAATGAATAGGAGGGATGATAGTGGACATCCTTGTCTTGTTCCTAATTTTAGAGAGATTTTGATTGGTGAGTTGAGTCCATTTATATTAATGATTACAAATTACATGTATTGACTTTTTCTTTTACTGTTATTTTCCTGCTGTTGTTTCCTTGTCTTTCCCCTCTGTTTAACTGCTTGCCCTGCTTGGTGGTTTCATTCTGCTATTCTTGGAATTAGGGTCATATTGTCTCTTTCTATTTTATCTTTCAGTAGCCTTTGTAGGGTTGGTTTGCTAGTCACGAAGTTCTTCAGTTGTTCTTTGTCATGGAAGTATCTTATTTCTCCATTAATTTTGAAAGATAGTTTTGCAGTGTACATGAATCTGGGTTGGAAGATGTTTTCTTTCAGAACTTGAAATACTGCACTCAAAGCTCTTCTTGACTTGATGGTTTGTGTTGAGAAGTCTGCTGTGATTCTGATGTGCTTTCCTTTATAGGTGATCTGTTTCTTTTCTTTAACAGCTTTTACTGGTTTGTTCTTATGCTGAATTTCTGGGATCTTATTATATGTCTGGGTGTAAATTTATTTTGGCTATGGCTAATTGGAGTTCCACATGCCTCACTTCTCTGTATGTCAGATTCTTCTCCCATGTTTGGAATTTTTCTCTTACTACTTCTGCAAATAGTCTTTTAATGTCATTTGTGTTGACTCCTGGTTTTTTCGTTGACACCTATTAGTCTTATATTGTTTCGCTTTGCATAATCTTGTACCCTTCAAATTGTTATTTCCTACTTCCTTGTCATTTTTAAGAGATCTTTTCTTTGTGATCACTAGCTGCAATCCTGTCTTCAAGGTCTGATTTCTTTAACCACAGGAGCAAATTATACTTATATGACAAAACTCAACATGCAGCATGTAATTGTATGCAGTAATTTTCCTCTTAGAGGAGTGATTTTACCTTGTTTTGAGTGGGGCTTAGGATGGTCAGGGGAGAAAAGAAAGTGGTGGATGAGTTCAAATATAGTACAATCAAGGCTGAAAGTTAAAGGCTGGTCACCCAGGTTTTGGGAAACTGGAGGACACAGAAGGGAAAGAATGAATTGAAGAAGTTCATTGAAAGAATGAATGGGTATTGAAATGGATCTGAATGGGATGAGGCAATGATTTCTCACATTAAAATATGATAAATTGAGGAGGTTGAGGCAAGAGAGAAAGAGGATTAGTGGAGAAAAAGAAAAAAATAAATATTAGAAATCTAAACAGTGAAAAAAGAAAAAAGAGAGAGAAAAAGAAAAAATAAAAGAGGAAGAATAAAGAAGGAAAAAAAGAACACCAACAACAAAGAACCCAAAAAACAGAAACAACCACAAAATATAAAACAAAACAAGATAAATCCCAACCAGACAGGAGCAGAACAGCCAACCTGGTAAAGAAAGGAAAATAAAAGTAGTAAAATTCCTCTGGTATTCTCAGTTCTGTGGTATTGTCCATAATAAATCGCAGAAGTGTGCTGTGTACATCAACCAAGTTTGTCATGGGATTTGTGCTGTGTATGGAGCTGATACTGCCTGTGGATGTGGGTGCTGGGGCTGGTTTTCTGTTGGTAGAGTTCTACAGGGCACTTTGGTATAGAATGGTGAACTCTCCCCTTTCTACTCTGTATGTCTGTGTGCCAGAACTCAGCACTGGTTCACCTAACTTACCAACTGGATCCTCACTGCTACTTCTGACTTTTCCATGCTGCTGGTCTTACCTGTACCTGCATGTATATCTGAACCAGGGACTGGTCTCACTCATAACACCTGTGCATCCTTGCCAGGACCTGCCTTGGTTTAGCCGATTGCTCTGCCCACTACTGGGAATGTGTACCCCTTCCTGACTATCTGACCTGGTCTCCTTGCTTCTCATTTTTAAACAGAATTTTTATTAATCATTGATATTGGAGTTCTTTGTAAATCATAGATACAATTTCTTCATGGAATGGATGTCGTATTACCACCTTCTCATGTTTGTAAAATGTGTTCTATGTTATTAATATTGTCTTTAGCAGAGTACATGTTTGACTAATTTGTAACTATATCTATTTTTTGATGTTAGTATACAATTTCTTCAGTTTTTAATTTCAAATGCTAGCAAATGTTGGCATGCAGGAGAAAAATGACCATTTGTTTATTTGTCCTTTGCCCCGCAACCTTGTTCTAACTAATTATTCATTCCCAGTGATTTGTTGTCATTTGTATTTCTTAGAAGTATCTATAAAAGGAGACATGCCAACTGGAGAGGAAAAATATTTTTAATTTCTTTTTTCTCAGTCTCTGCATATTCTATTTTCTTTTCCTACTGTATTTAGTCTTCTAAATGCTGATATAAATGGTAATAGATTTTTTGGATTGTTTTTTAATTAAATGCAAAAACATTTAGGTTTTCAACATTAAAAGATGATATATTTATTTTTTTTTTGTACCAGGAATTGAATTCAGGATCTTGCACTTGCCAGGCAGGCAATGTGCTTCTGAGCTATATCCTCAACCCTAGAGGCCATAAATTTTTATGCTGTAATTTACTCCATTGCTTTTCCATAAATCTTTTACATTCCTACAGTTACCATGAGAAATCCCTGCTAAGTACAGCAGATCTATGAATGCTTTCACT
>NW_004955426.1:2384422-2440076 GCF_000276665.1 Chinchilla lanigera | reverse complement strand
TTTTTCTCCGGTACCGGAAACCGAACTCACGACCTTGTGCTTGCCAGGCAGGCGCTTTGCCGCTGAGCTAAATCCCCAGCCCCTAGATGATATATTTAAATAATATTGTGAAAGTAAGTGAGTCTTTATAAACCTTTTAAAATAGAGGTACTTTATTTTTTAAATAAATATTTTTTCTTATGAATAAGTGCTTCTGTCTTGAATTGTAAAATTAATCATACTTATTTTCTTCAATATATTTTTAAAGTTTTTTCTGTATTTATTTTATAATAAGTATTTTTTCTGATTTTTCCCTAAAAATTAATAATGGTTTGTTTAGATTTGACATGTATATACTCAAGTAGCTACAATTTTTTTTCTCTTTTGGAAAGATGGTCTTTGTTTTTACAAGTAGATTAGAATTATCCTTGTATCTGAAGGAAGACTATGCCCTCTAGTAAAAAGAATAGCAGAGAAATTGCAATAGATGACTATCTGTTGTTAATATAAGCAATTCCATTTCTATCAAAGAAAGAGTGGATATTTGTCAAGGAAAAGAGATTGGTAACATATCAGAAAGGTGATGTAAGTAATGAAAGAATCTGTTTATTTTAAAGGCTTACATAATTTTTACAATAGATATACTTTTATTCATAATTTAGGAAAGCATATATATAGTGGAACATGATGTTTTTTTCTGGTACCAGGAATTGAATTCATGACCTTGCACTTGCCAGGCAGGTGCTGTGCTGTTGAGCTAAATCCCCAGCCCCTATACTGGAACATGATGACTTCACTGTAAAAAGAAGAATCACTGAAATTTGAACTATATCTAGTAAAGAATGCACTATTTATTTTCCACTGAAGAAAATAAATGGTGTTATAGGAAACATTATAAGGAATTGAGAAGCAACAATAGATTTTTAACACATAGACTTCTTTTATTTTAGAGAGAAAAGAACAAAAACATTTACAAAGACATAAACAAAACAACACAAAAACAATAAAATGACACAAAATTTCAAACAAGGTGGTAGAAAATTAACAATGGTTATTATATTACATACTGTTATCTTCAAACTGGTTACACAGATAACCAGCTAGAGTCATCCAAGATTGATCAAACAATTAAACATTAACTATTCTTTCCAAAAAAACAAAAAAAATTAGTAGTATCATTATCTTAGCTATCTTGTGTACATATAAGTACATCATTTTTCCTTTCCTTCCTTCCTTCTCTCTTTTCTCTTTTCCCTCACCTCAGTTACCACAGAGACATTTAAGGATGAAAATTGTAGATGAGTCAACTGATATGTCAAAGAGACACACGGGACTATTTATTTGTTTATTTAGATTATTGGTACAATATAGATATATACAATGATCATTTTCATCATCGGAAGGTCCACATGTGTATGATATAACTTTATCTCTTTCTTTTTTTCCCAAAATTCTTTGCTCGCTTTTACCTTGCTTCCTTCCCCCCCCTTTTTTTTTTTTACAGATCTTTGATTCCATTTCTTTTATAATTTTTTTCCTTTTTTCCTTTCCCCTTTCTCTTCCCTAGTTACTTTTCATTTTGAAAAATTTCTTTCTATTTTTCAGTATCTATTGTATAATTTAGTCCTTATTCACTCTTTCAGTTTCCCACATCAGGGAGATGGTGCAACATTTACACATGTGTGCCCCATTTATTTCACTTCAGAGTACTGGCTCAAAGTGCATGCATCTATGTATCAATGCCTCAAGATTATGCTTCTTCATGGCTTGTCATACTCCATTCTATAAAATATACATCTTTTTTATACATTCTTCAGTTGATAGGTATGTGGGTTGTTTCTAAAAGTCAGTTATTACAACATTGCTGATGTAAACATGGGTATGCATATATCACTGTAGTCTGATGTTTTTAATTAGGGAGAGAGAATACTAAAAAGGAAAATTTCTGTGTCAAATGGGACCACTTACTAATCCTAGTTTTCTGAGGAATCTCCACAGTGATATCCACAGGGGTTGCACCAGTCTGGATTCCCACCAGTAGTGGAAGTGTTCCTTTTTACTCACAGCCCCACCAGCATTTGTTATTGGTTGATTTTTTTGAAGATAGTCCTTCTTTCTGAAGTGAGATGTAATCTCAGTGTTGCTACAGTTTGCATCTCCCAAATGACCAGTGATGCTGAACATTTTTTTATTTTGTCATTTGTATTTCTTCACCTGAGAAGTATGTTTTCATCTGATTCCCATTTGTGGACTGGGTCTTTAAATTTTGGAGGTTTGATATTTTTCAATTCTTTATATGTTTTAAATATGAGTCCTTTGTCTGAAGAAAAACTGGCAAATTTTTCTTCCTACTCTGTGGATTTTGTTTTCACACTGTTGGCGAATTCTTTTGCAAAAATCAATAGCATTCCTATACACAGACAGCAAACTCACTGAGAGAGAAATTAGGGGAATGACACTTTTCAAAGTAGCATAAAAATGAAATATTTAGGAATCAATGTAACAAAGGAAGTAAAAAATCTCTATATTGAAGATTACAGTACTCTGCAAAAGGGGATGGTAGAGGGTATCACAAAATGGAAACATATACCTTCCTCATGTGTAAGAAGAATTAACATAGTCAAAATGCCCATACTCCCAAAATTGTACACAGATTTATCACAATCTTAATCAAAATACCATTGACATACCTCACAGAAATAGAGAAAACATTCCAAAAATTCATTTGGATCTAAAAATATAGAATAGCATAAAGTAAATCTTGGCAACAAGGGCAAGGCAGGGAGCCTCATATTTCTTGTCTTGAAATTATATTAAAGACCTACTATGATAAAAACAGCATGGTACTGCCAAGAAAAACCAGACCTAAGGATCAATGGAATAGGTTAGATGATGCAGAAATGAATGCAAACACACTGAGCCACCTTATTTTTGACAAAGGGGCCAAACATGTTCACTGGAAGAAAGATAGCCAGTTTAATAAATGGTGCTGGACAAACTGGCTTTCCACATGCCAAAGACAAAAACTAAACCCATGTGTATCACTGTACACTAAAGTAGAGTCAAGATGGATCAAAGATCTAAATATTAAAACAGATTCATTAAATGTGCTGGAAGAAAGAACAGGCAAAACTCTTGAAGATATAGGTGTAGCAAAAGACTTCATGAGCAAAATCCCAACTGCAAGGAAATCATTACAAGGAATTGACAACTGGGACCTCATTCTGGTAAGAAGCTTTTTCATAGGAAAAGGCTCTTTAGAGTACATTTTCCAGCTTAGGGTTTAACAAAATTTGAGCGTTAAACACTTATTCCCAGTTAGAACAGTTGAAAAGTAGAATTTAGGAAAATTTTGGATATTTAGTTTTATTTATTATTTTAAAATGTATACATTGAAAGGTGTTAGAAATAAATTTCTGGAACTTGTGAAATAGATCTGGAAGATATACTGGTTATGTGTTTAGATAAGCTCTTAGATGAGCAATTTGTGAATGTATTAAGATAGCATGTAAAATATTGAAAGGATAAGAGAAAGCATAACATCAGAATGTGTGTATGGGAATAGACAAGGGGGAAGGATGGGATTCACAAAATAATCATGAAAGAAATTATTAGAAAGAAACAAAATCACATGGATCCCACTGAATATTAGGTGGGAAATAAAAAGGGATTAATAGTCAAGTGAAAGAAATAGTACGTAAGTGTCCAGATAAGATAACAAGTGAAAACTGCCATCTGGCTCTGAGAAGCTTAATGGCTTATTTAAGTAAATCCAGGGAGAGACTTCAGTCTGGAAGATGAATGGCAGGGAATGGTGAAGATGAATGATAAGAAAGTAAAACTGAGAACTCTATTTTGTGTTAGCATTTTGTGAAAGGGGAAAATGGCTTTATCTTTATGAAACACGGGGAAGAATCTTTGTTAACATCGCATTGGTTCGCCGGTGTTCACATTTGCGTTTCTTAAAAGTAGGGTTACGCTGAATGTAGGTGATGGAAGAAGGTTTCCGGAATGGTAAAGGGGTGACTGTTTAACACGATAAGTGAACTTAAACTTTGCATAAATTGTTAATATTTTCTTGAGGTACTCAGAATTAGGTTAGGTTGGTTAACCAAAATAACTATCTCCGTAGTGTGAGGAGATGAGGAAGAAGAAATCATTCACCAAGGCTGGTAGTTTTTACTGTCATTGTTAGCATGAAGCAAATTAAACTGTGCTAATGTAGACTTGAAGGAATGTCAAATTTCAGTGAGACCTACTTAAAAGCACAAAGGAAAATAAAAGTGATATGTAGAAGATTATCAACACAGAACATTTCCTGACCACTGAAAGTTGAAATGTTGACCCTCTTTCCATCCAGTATCATTCAAGGATTAATTTAATATACACTTATTTGTGACATGGAGGTACAACTTAATAGAGCTTTTAGATTTAATCAATCACACCTCAAACAACTGGCATCTTATACGCTTTTCACAGATCATTTCTTATGTGAGTCATCTCTATCTCTACATGTGATGTTTAAAATTATACACCCGAAATTTCATAATTTTTCTAAGTACTTTTGGTCCTAATGTATTTATACAACAACAGTGAGCAAACATTGCAATCATGGCTCTTTGTCTGTTTTTCAGCAGTTACTTTACCTGGAAAGCACTACCTTCTCATTACCCAGCCTTGCAATTTTGTGTCTCTCTCTCCATTTGTCCTTCCAAAAACTCTACAAGGCTCCACTTCCAACCTTCCCAAAGGTCACCACTCAGTCAAGCCTTGCTTTATTATTTTCTTTGTGATGCTTTTGTACTCCCTACCAACCCCATGAAGCTGTCAATCCATATTTCATTTCTCTCATTTGTAGATGAACCCTTCTAAAGCATATGTCATCATATAATACACTATAAAATGATAGTATAAGTAGATAGCAAATAATTTATAATATACTATACATTTATCACTTTTCTAATCCCCTACAGTTTAATTCTGCTATTTTCATTTTTTTATTATTATTTTAAAAATAAAAGGTGAAAAATACTAACAGACAGACAATATTTTATAAAATAGCAAAGGATTAGTACAGACAGTACAGAGTTACAAACAGAGTGGTAGGGGATTAACAATGCTTGTTGTATTACATATTGATATCTTCAAAGTGGTTTCTCATGAAAACAGATATAGACATGCAATGCTGATCAACCAAGGACTCATTGACAGTTTCTTTCAGCAAGGAAATATAAGACAGTAGAACAGCCATGTTAACTATCCTGTATATACATACATACAAACTTTCTCCTTCTTTCCCTTCTCTTTTCCTATATCCCAGTTAACCCTTGCCTTTGAGTGCTTTCCTATCAATTCACAATGTCTATCATATCTCCTAGTTTAAATGAACTCTTTCAGGCTTTACACTAGAGAAACAATGCAGTGCTTGCACATGTATGTTTGATTTATTTCACTTATGAGTATGGTCTCTAGTTGTGACCATTTACCTACAAAGGCCTCGAGTTTATCTTTCTTTACAGCTGAGTAATATTCCATTATATAAAAGTACCACAATTTTCTTATCCAATCCTCAGTGGATGGACATTTGGGTTGCTTCCACATTTTAGCAATTACAGATTGTGCTGCAAATAAATATATGAGAAAATGTTCAACATCATTAGTCATTCGAGAAATGCAAATTAAAACAACACTAAGATTCCACCTTACCCCAGTAAGAATGGCTAGCATTAAGAAATCAACCAATGACAAATGCTGGAGAGGCTGTGGAGAAATAGGAACCCTTCTCCACTGCTGGTGGGAATGCAGACTGGTGAAACCACTGTGGAAATCAGTTTGGAGATTCCTCAGAAAACTAGGCCTAGAGGTTCCATTCAACCCAGCTATCCCCCTGCTGGGTATTTTCCCAGAAGATCTAAAAACATCATATCACAGGGATGTATGTACACCTATGTTCATAATTCTGCTATTTTCCACAACACTGAATCCAAGCTTCCAGAAGAGTATCATCCAATAATTTTTTATTAAATTAAAGAAACAACAGTGCTATCAACACATTTAAATATATTTACTAAAGTGTTCTGACAGTTTTAAAATTATAATTCTTAAGAACAGTATGGTTCCGTGGTACTTTTTCTCTTATTTCATGTTCTTATTTAAGTAGGAGACTAGAGCATGGCAACAACACTGGAGCAGTAGGGTAGGACCTGCCAACTGAAAAGATTTGTTAACAGTGGACACAAGAGGCAGGCCTGGGTCTGACATAAGTATCAGCCAAATCCTCCTCCTGGTACTAATCTTCTTACTTGAGAACACACTGAACCCAGCACCTGATCTCAGTCTTCTAGTAAGAGACCAAGTGGGGTCAACTATCAAAGACATAAAAGGAGAGCAGTGATTGACTCTGGGCCACTCTCCTCTTCGTGGAGGGGTCCTTTCAGCTTGCAGATACATCTTCTCTTTTTCCCTCAGAGCCCAAGTTTCTCCCTAAGCACTTCTTTTGTGTTTCTTTCCCTTTCCTTTTTCTTCTTATTTCTGCCTTTTACAAACAGTAACCTTTTATACTCATCAACTGTCCTGCCAATTCATTGAACAGGACAATAAGAACCTGGAAAATACTGGTGGCCCCTCCAATAACATTAGCATTCTGATTAATATCAGAAAAGTCACTGTGTGATTTTATGTACTGTTTAAGAAATTGTAAAAGTCAAAGACTTAATTTACTTAAAATATTGTAACTTTAAATCAATTGATTTAAGGTTAGAAGAGTGTAGAAACACTTATTTAATATTGTGTATAAACAGTTTCTGGCTGCTTATTACTGAGACTGCACATAGTTTAATTAATAGCATGTGGAGCAGAGCCAGTGTGCTGTGACTGTGGTTTGTTGGTGCCTCTCTTCTGTGAAAGGTGTCTGATGTCAGCAGGGATTAGTTTGCAGCAGTACAGCAAGGACACATCAAATTTAGAGCAGGTAGTTAGTGTCATGAATCCATATAAGACAATTTCCTTGGAGAACTAACTCAATTGTGAATACACAAACATGTATTTAAAATATACTACTTTAAGTTCATCCATTTTCCTGAGTTGTGTTATTTTTTTCTTCCTGTGATCATGCATTATAAATGAAAATTCACTTTATGGCAATCTTCAGCTTGCTTCAGTAATAATGAATTGATTCAATTCTATACAGTATTTGTATAAATGTTTGATGGGGCAGCATTAGAAGAGAAAAGCTGATGCATAACTGGATTATCTTCCAAAATCTGGTACTGTTAATGTAAATAAATAAATGGATCAAAGATTAAAATATGAAAGCAGTAAATATGCACAGCAAATATGAACTGGAGAAAGTCAAAACAGCAGCATGGGGATACAAAGCTACTTAGATTCTATATTAAAAACTATCTCCAAAGAATCAATTGAGTTTATTTCTACCATTCATAAATGAAAATGAATTGAACTAAATTAACATGTGAAGTTGACCTTAAATGAAATACCTATGTGATTTTCCTTTCATTTTGTTCTCAAGTCTCAGCTTTGGGTCCAGTTTTCCAGTTTATATTGTACAAAATTGCCTTAAATACAAGCAAACACACAGAAGCACACTCTCGCATCTGGATTTGCAGGTTTTGATCTTTGTTGTTTTCTTGGGATCCATCACTCAAGGCATATACATAAACTTAGTTCTAAGCTATTTGAATTCTACTTTATTTTTTAATTATTCCTATCTTCATAGGGACCACACCTTCACCCCATAGTCTCCCTCTCACTTTCACTGTATTACATGCTTTAAGGAACCTCCCAGCTCTGCACATACTTCTTCCTGAAGTTTTGTTTCCTCTTAACCTTCTGAACTAATGCTCCTTAGAAAAATCAGACATGTCCTCTGTAAAGTTTGTCCTCACTCTGGCTCTCCCCACTTTTAAGCAGTCATCTTCCTTCCTGGAACTCTATCAATGGCACTCACAATGAAGCTTTTCTGTAGCAGTTTGTTGTAAAGATTGTTTGCATGTCTCTCCACACTCTGAGCTCCATTAACTGAAGCTTAGAGTCATGCTTTACATATTCTTTTGTGGTTTCATGTATCATTGTATAGCACCTTGACTTTTTAAACAAATTTACTGATTATAAAATTTTTCTCAAAAATCAGGAAATTGAGGGTAAGAGAATTCTAAAGAAGTCTCCCTGCCAAGATTCCTATCCCATGACATTTAATCAAATTCTAATCTAAGGATTTCTGTGGAGGAAATTTGTAGATAGAATCAAGGTCACTGATCAGCAACTCCCAACATAGGAAGATGATATTGGATCATCTAGTTGAACTCATAGTAATTACATGAGTGAGTTCAAACAGCACATAAAGCAAAATGATCAGCTAAAGATATGTGGGCAATGAGAATGCAGAAGAGGTGAGACACATGGGAAGACTGAAGAGTTTTAAAGCATGTAATGGATTTGCTAAATACTCTAAAAGATAAAAGTTCAGCCAAGAGATGTGCATGATCTCTAGAAGTAAACACTGATCCTGGGCTGATAAAGCATAGAAATGAAAATTTGAGTTTTACGACTGCATATAACTGAATTATGCCAATAACCTGAACAATCACATGAGGCTTTCAGAGTGCAGGAACTGCAGGTGCACACCACTTAAGGTTGTAAGAGTCACATAAACAATTTAGGAAGTTTTCTATTTTCTGCAAGTCTTTATGGAGATGACTACTGGTTTCTTTATTTTAAAGAGGAAAAAAAAACCTAACAAAACAACAATGAAGACAAAACAAAAACAACACAAATGATACATGACCTCAAAACAAAATGATAGGAATTAACAAAGGTTGCTACACTGTATACTGATATCTTCAACGAAGTTGCTCAGTCCTATTTCATAGAATTGAACACGGAAGACATCTGAGCTTGACATTTCCTTAAAAGAAGTTGGTTGATAATTAATGGGATTTTTTTTCAAAGGAAGATCACGCTACTCACATTCGCTGTTCCATTGTGTGTGATTTGTTACAAGTTCTATTCTTTCAAGGGATTTGTACTGTTCACATAAAAATGGTCTATATTTTTAACATAAAGTTCATGATGATCTCATTAAATGCTTAATATCTATCTGGTATGTGATAAGTGGTAAACTCTATTTTCCCTAGGGTTTAATAATGTGTTTTCTTCTTTTCTTTTTGTTTCTCATATTCCATTTATCAATCTCCAAAATTTAACTTTTAACTTTGTTAATATTCTTTATTGACTTTATATTTTCTATAACAGTGATGTTTGTTCTCAGTATTTTTTGCTTGACATGCATTTCGAAAACAGTTTGTCTTAGATTTATTAATTTTTGAAATTGTTGGCTCTCTGGGATTGTACGTATGTGTGTATTTTTTTATGAGTCCATGTTTACAGCACATAATGATTACATTTATTGTGGGGATTTGGTCCATGTAGATAGCACATCTTAATTATTTTTGCCATTCCATACTCCTCCTACTCAGCCCTGCTTCTTTCTACTCTCAGTGCTCTCCCTATTTGTGAAAGTTTTATTTCTATTTTTTCAATTCTTTTATTATCTGATTTCCGTCCCATTCCTCCCACCTCTCCTCCCTCTCTCTATCACTTATTACCAATCCCACTAAAAAAGGATGTCCCTCCTTCCTATTATCTATCTTTTATTTTTGTCCTTTTTTTATTTTTTGGGATTGCTTATATAAGAGTAGCCATATGATATATAAGCTGTGTGTCTAATTCATTTCACTTCATATTTTGGTCTCAAGCTGTATCCATTTACCACAAATGCCTCAAGTTTAACTGAAATCTCTGGGAGTTTTGGACAGTGTTTCTACATTTCTATAGGATTTACAAACTACAAATTTGATTTCAAATATTGTCATAGGGCTGGGGATTTAGCTCAGTGGCACAGCTTCTGCGTGGGAAGTGTGAGGTCCTGGGTTCGATTCCTGGTATCCCCCAAATATCAAGTATTTCTGTAAATACATCACACATTTGGTATATTGTTTTCTTGTTATCATTTAAGCTGTAATCATTTAGAGTATTCTGATTTCTACTTTAACACATAGTTCTTTACAAGTGTTTTTTTTAAATATTTGAGATTTGTGCAAATATTTTATTGTTATGTTGTTTAAATATATTTCAAATATGCAATATTTTCTGTGTCAGCTTGGGCTTTGATAACAGAATGCCGTAGACTCATGGCTTACACCAACAAATCTTTATTTCTCCAGTTCTGAAGGCTGGGGTACGTAGGGTCAAAGTGCTGACTGATGCATTGCCAGTGGGTAACTGTTTGCCATACTACTGACGGTCTTCTCAGTATGTCCTTTGTGGACAGGAAGGAAGGAGACTCTCTGTGCCCCTCTCCAGTTCATGAGGGCCGTGCCTTCACAATCTCATTTAACCCTAGTCACATCAAATGACCCCCTGCATTAGCAAGCTTTCCAATTGCTGGGGTGAAATCGGACTCATGTTCTCAGACTTGTCAGCCAGTGATTGGCTGTGTCCAATGCAGAAACGCCATGGTGGACAAAAGCTTCTCAATTAAGCACATCTGGGGAGAATGCAAGAGAAGTGTTGAGACATAGAGCCCAGTTGCCGGATATGTCCCCCAAATCGTCCCTTTAGGACCCGCACAAAGATACCCAAAAGTGTGGTTTACTAATTTTCTAGATATCTTTCAACTCAGTCAACTGAAAATAAATATTAACCATCATATTCATCTTCTAATACCTTTGCACTAAATGGTAGAGTTTGAATTCTGTCCAATAAATATTTTGCACGATATCATTGATTTTAGCTTTATTGAGACTTCTTTTATGACCCAGCATGAAATGTTTTTACATTAATGTACCATTTAAACTTTAAAATAATGTATTTCTGAAAGTTTTTGGTGTAATGTTCTCTAAATAACAACCAGGTCAAGCTAGTAAATGATACTATTATCTACAACTTGAACAATTTTTTACTGGAACTTCTAGTAATTGATTCAGGGTTATTATAGCCTTTCTTCCTTTGACAGTTAAATCAACTGAACTTTCTTTAAGTAAGTCAAATTTGGCTCAAGCTACTTGGAAATATTACTATTAGGTTTACCTACACATGGTTTTGAAGAATTGGCCTGAATATCATTACGTTATATTCCACTTTGTATCTTTAGTCCCCTTTGACTAGAACTGTACTTTATGTGATGTTGGCAGAGCACCTCCATTCTTCCTATACTTAGCAATTTTATGTTATATTGTTGAAGCAGACAGACTTTACCTGTGCTTTTGTGACAGCCCTTTCTCTTGGGTAGGGACATATGCCCCACCTTCTTCTTCCTAGTAAAATGCAGCAAACATGATAGGGTGAGCTGGATTGCAGACAAACTATTCAAAAACAAATTGCTATGTTCATCACTTAATTTACATTTTTTTTTTTAGTATCAGGAATTGAACTTATGACCTTGCACTGGCCAGGCAAGCGCTTGTGCCACTGAGCTATGTCCCTGGCCACTTAGTTTGCATTAATAGTGATTGGACCGCCAAACGCACACAGAACCGAACCAGACCGTCTAACAGGAGAAGAGTCTTTTTTAGGCGGGAGAGTGAGGTGGTGGGCTGTCTAGCGGACTGAGGCAGCCCCGAGCCCTGCAAAGCATGGGCCTTTTAAGGGTTTTGAGGGGAGGATGTTTGTGGGCCAGAACAGCCAGGGAAGGGGTTTTGTGGTTAAGGTAGTTTGCCCTGAAGGAACATGTGGTCCCTGCCAGGCAGGGTATGGGGCAGGGTGACCCGGTAGGGTTGAGTAATTTTGGTGATAAGGGAAGTGTTAGCACAATCAAGGGAGTTTTTTCTCTTCTGAGGGGTGGGGGAGGGTCTCAGGTGACAACAAATAACATTCTTAAGTTAGGTCAAAATAGTTATTGTAGTACTCAGCTTTGACAATCAGAAGCTTTAAAACAATAAATGTTTAAAGATTTGTATACTATTTTATAAAAAATGAGGAAATTTATCTGTTGGTATAAATACAATATTTATCACAGGATTTACATTTACCAAAAAAAGTTCCCAATATGTTAAATGTTAACTTATTTACAGTGGACACAACCAGAGAGAGTACTGTTCAAACTGTGATATTTTTGTTATTTGCCAATAGTAAATCAATCAATTTTCAAACATAGGATACACAATAAAAGCTAGAAAGGTTTGCAAATTCTCTCATCTCCTATATGTACACATAAATGATATTTGTGAGTTATACTACACAACTAAGAATTGACAAAAATGATCAAGGAGTTATGTCTTCACTTGATATAGAATACATTTCTCAGCACTGGTTCTACATTTTAGCAGACAGCAAAGACGTTAGAGTGAGATAATTTAGAACAGAGAAAAACTAAACATCAATGAATATATATATGTAATGAACAATATATAAATGCTATACATATATACCTACCTGATAAACAGTTTTACTGAACTCATGCACTATATAAAGCAAAATAGAGCTGTTCTTTACATTCCCAAAGTTATTACAGCAGGGTTTTGTTGCAGGTTTCAGAGAAGAAAGCTGGAAAATAATTACTTAGAATAATCAAGACTCAGAAATAATTTTGTGAAAAATAAAGTCTTGGATTTAGCGGACACTCATACTCTAATCCATGACTTCTGGGAATAATCTCTTCTCATCTCTGGCGCTCAGCTTATATACGACTACAGGGATGCCCAAGGTATCTATGCTAGGTATATGCTGGCTTTCTGCCGCCTTAACACTCTTTCATTTTGTGAGTCTATACAAATTTTAAGCATGCTCAATGTGGAAAGATAGTGATTACCAGCTCTTCTGAGGTGAATGGTGCTTGACTTATGATATCCTATCCTGAAAAGGATAGGTTACAGCGAAAAAGCTTTACGTATTTAGATGTCATTGAAGTATGTACTCTTCATGGGAAGCGGTATCTTCAGACAGGTGGAAGAAAATGGAACATAGCGCTGTTCACTGCTAATGTGGTGAAAATGGAGCATTACACTTCGATAGCATTAATAGGTAAGAAAGATCTTGAAGTTTACATACGACAGAAAAAAACTTGGAATAGCAGGTAAAAGTTTTAGCTGGACACAGGTCCAGAAAAGTCATATTATGTTCTGTACAGATGGTAATTTATGTAATATCTTAATGAATTATTATTAAGATAAATTTATAAGACAGGACATTTGATTTTTGTTTCTAAATCATTTTGAATTATAAAAGTGGGCAACAATCCTCAGTCTCATCCTGATTGGGAAAGGAAATTTGAGACAGTATGGGAAAATTTTTTTCAAAAAATTGTCTCTGAAGTGTTGGGAAAACAAACTGCATGATTAAACTATAGAAGATTTCATCTTATTCCATCCTCTTAAAAATCAAAATCATAAAGATGTGGAAAACAATAGTAATTACTTACTATTTTAAGAGTTTAGGAGCCAGGTGTGGTGACACATCCCTGTAATCCCAGCATTCAGGATGCTGAGTCAGGAGGATTGCTGAGAGTTTGAGACCAGCCTGGGCTACAAAGTGAGTTCAAGGTCAGCCTGAACTGCACAGTGAGTGTCTCAAAAAGACAAAAGAAAGAGTTTAGGTAAGCATATACCATAGATTCCTTATTATAAGTGAAGATTAAAATAAAAAATACATTATAGGAAGTAGAGAGGTAGATCTTTCTCAAAGGGGGAAGAGATCAAGAGATTGGGGGAGGGGAGAGAAGGAAGATTAAAAAATGAATTAAAATGTGTTTTGTATGAACTCCATGCAAAGAATATAAACATTATACACTGCAATATATAGTAAAAAAAGATATCATGAAAGATTACAGAAAGCTCTTTTAAAAATATTCAGAGTAATAATTGAAATAATAGTAATATTGGGTCAGTCTGAATATAGTAGCCTTCCTGAAAAATTTAAGTTTTTTGAATTTATTAATCTGCATAGCTTTTAAATTGAAAAATATATTACTTCTAGCATTAATTAATAAGTAGAATTAGATACACAATTAGGAAAATTAACTCATCAAAAAAGATATGTAAATTCTCCTTGAGAGAAATACCTTCTTCACATCTAACTATAATTTTCTGACTATTTGTGGTGATCTTCTTTCAAAAGCCTCAGTGATATATCTGATACAATTATGTAGATAAATCAAATAATTTTGGAATATTTAAATATGAGGTGAACATTAATTCAGTGTGCCATGTCGTTTATATTGGCTTGTCGGGACTGGCTGTACACTTAGCTGGTAATACAAGAGCATCTGTGTTAGGTTACAAAAATGTTTAAATATTAAAATATATATGTTTGATTCACCTAGATTTATATTAAAAAACAATTAACTAAAAGGCAACAATTGACATTAGAGTATTTTACTTAGATTTGTCAAATTATTAAATATTTTGGGATGGCTAGCAGAATAAATTTAATTAATAATCATCTCTGCCATGTATTTTGAACATTTTGTTTTTCAAGTATGATGTGATATAGTCAGCAATAAAGTAGCAAAACAGAAGACTTTTTCAAAAAATGAAAAAATAAAATTTCTCCTATAAGTATATTACATTGAGTCTCTTAGTAAAATTATTCCTTGAAACAAATGAATTAAAATTTCCACACTTGGAGAATTTACTTCCCAAAGGATCCCATGAAATGATAAACAATAGCAAGCAGGTCATGAATGGGGAGAAAGCTTGCACCGGCGGGAACAAAATCAATGATTACGTAGCTTAATTTGTTGTGTATAGAGCAAAATTGCATGAGAAAGCTATTAAGAATAGCGTTAGAAATGCATATGTTTCAAAATGATATTTCATGATAAAATAACCCTTCCTTTAACATGGGATCCTGTCGTCAAGGGCTGAATAGTTTCTTCATAGATGTTTGTTCAGCTGCAACACTGCTGTGGAAGTTGTACCTGTAATTGCCTTAACAACGCCATCTCCTCACTGTTTAGACGGCAGCACCACAGGCCTCTGTTGTTCAGGCCCCTCAGACCTCACGTTGTCTACTAGCAGTTTACTTGACAAAGCAAAAACTCCTACTATCACAGGTGAATTGTGATCCAAATTGCTTGCCTCCCTGTGTCTGCAACCTTTACAGAAAGACTTCATCCACCACCAACTCGTGGAATTCACGTGTCAGGGTTTTTGTTTGAGGGACCATTTTTCTTCCACCAGGACGCGGAAGCTGTTTATGAAACTAGCTTTCACTCCGGTCACACACTGCCTGTGGAAGAATAAAAGACATGTTAGAAGAAGGTTCAGTTTTCCTAACTGCAGCTGTCTGAGCATCTACAGCCAAATATGTAAGAAAGCTCAAGCACAGTAGCTTAGATGTTCACCCACAGCTAGGTGCAGACACATCAGTGAGCTCATCTGAGACCCCAAGTCTTCTCCAGGTGATGCCTAGACTTAGACGCATTCAGTCTGCAGAAATCACTGCGTGCCTCTTGCTTATGGCTTTGAATGTTGGTACACTGAATTGTAGCAATTTAAAAACTACATGCATATACTTTACTTATCTCAGAGCTATCTCTGAATTGTAAGAAAGACATTGGAACCCTGAAGATTAAATCAAATAAATACAAATTTTTATCTAACCCAGAAAAGATCCATGGTATCCAAGTAGCTCTTCCTATAATTGCATAACTCTAAACAATTTCAATTGACTTAAACTAATGGGATTTATTTCCTTTCAGTCTTTAAGCTTGTGGCAATTTTCCCATGCTACTCCTTGTAAAACAGATGAATAAAACTTTTATTTTGCTGACAGATTAAAATTTCCTTGGATATTCTGTACCTCAGCCAAGTTCACGACTCCAGAATGTACCATCTTCATTTTCCCTTGTGACTCTGGCTATAACATCTGCCCTTATTCAGGCAGAGTTCCCTAAGTGAGGAAACTGCTTATCTTAGGCCACAACTAAGAATCCCTGTCCTCAGTGAAGCCACGCCGGATTCTAAAGGCAGCAGATGTGATGTCCCTTTCATGCTGCCAGAGCCCTTAGTGATTTTCTACTGCTGTCTGGTAAATCCCTACAATTAAGCTGTTTGAAAGGACACCAATATCTTGTCTCACAATTCAGGAAAATAGCAGTTAAGACAGAATGAACTACATTTTCTGCTTAAGATGGCACAAGGCTGAACTCAAAGTCAATCCACTTTCACTGTCACTCAGGCTGTTGATCAAATTCCTTTCCTTGAGGCTTCAAGACAGAGGTTTGTGTTGGTCTTTCTGCTCTTGTGAGGAAACGCATTCAGTCTGCAGAAAGCACGCATATATGTAATCACAGGACCGCCTCCATCTTCAGACCAGTGAGGTCCTATCTGATCTTTCTCATGTTGCAATTGGCCCCAATGTCACCTTCTAGGGATTTCCTCAACTTTTGGAAGCATTCTTGTAATTAGGAAGAATATTTTTTATAAACAGGTATCTGTGCATGCAACCGAACAATTTCCCATTTAATTAACTGATTAGTTACTTTGATTGTTTGTTCAAAAATTTCTGCCAGGTTACATTGTTGCCGAAAACCAACATCAATCTAAGAGGAAGACTCTTTGCACAGAGGAGTTAGAAGGCAATTTTTGTTATGCTGGAGGGCTGGAGAGCCCAGAGGTTCAAATCATCAGCCCAGAGTCAAGTTTAAGTTCAGTTTAAATAAGGTTTTCAAGTAAGAAGTACAAAGCCGATCGCAGGTTATCACATGATTTGTTGCCTGGAACACAAGAATGAAGTCATATGTTGTCAGGCAGATTTACTTAAAAGGAATTGTTTGTCATAAGGTAGGAACATTCTGGGAAGGAGGGGAGGGGATGTGAGCAGAGGAAGTAGAGTGACATGGGTCCTTGACTGGGCCAGTCTGTCCCAGATATGAAGCCCTTGAAGCCAGTTGGAAACAATATATTTTTTTAACTAAGGAAAACATAAGCTGGACACAGTCAAGGAGGCCCAGAACAGTATCAAAGAGAGATAGATAGTCAAGGCTGACTGAATTTAGCAAGCTAGCTATGTGACAAGCCTCAGGCGCCTGTGGTCATAAACATCTAATTTCTAATTGTTGGTATAACATGCCTACAAGCCTGTTATTCTATAAGTGTGCCCTTACAACATTACATATTTAGGCTGAGCTGTCTCACCTCACTGACAGCCTTCTGGATTGTATGAGGGAACCTTGGGCAGCACTGTCATTGTCAGGATTACGCCGAACACAGAAACATTTCTGCATATATTGCTAGGGTACAGCACATAGCCGTCCATTATTATTTAAGTATCTTTCTAACTGCATTAGTGATTCTTTCAACATACATCTAGTAAATCAAATATATAGAATTTAATTCTCATTGTGTAAAAAGCCATATTAAATACAGGCTATCGTCTTAGAAACATAGAATTAACAACTGGGATCTCATCTTATTGAAAAGGCTTTGCACAGCAAAAGACATTACCAAGAGTGAAAAGACACTCTACATAGTGGGAAAAAATTTAGCCAGTTATCTCTCAGACAAAGAACTAATATCTAGAACATATAAAGAATTGAAAAATATTAGACCTCTTTCAAAAATGGGCATCTGAGTTGAATGCATACTTTTCAAATGAAGAAATACAAATGCAAATAAATACATGAAAAAATGTTCAGTGTCACTGGTCATTTGAAAGATGCAAATTATAACAACACTGAGATTCAATCTCACTGCAGGAAGCATGGCTGTCTTCAAGAATCAACCAATAACAAATGCTGGAGGAGCTGTGGGGAAAAAGGAACATTTCCCTATTGTTTGTGGGAGTGTAGACTGGTACAATCACTGTGAAAATCAGTGTGGAGTTTCCTCAAAAACCTAGGATTACAAACCCCATTCAGCCCATCTATTCCTCTTCTTGGTATTGTCCTACAAGAATTTAAAAAAAAATCATAGCATGGTGATATATGTCAACCTATTTTTATATCAGCACAACTTGTAATAGTGAAGTCTTGGAAACAACCCAAATACCTGTCAACCAAAGGATCAATATGGTCTTTTTATACAATGGAGTACTACTCAGCCATAAAGAAGGATAAACTTAAGACATTGATATGTAAATGGATGCAACTTGAGACTATATTCTGAGGTGAAACACATCAGACTCAAAGTTGTAAACATCATATTGTCTTCTGGTGTGAGAAACTGAAAGTGTAAATAAGGACCCAAATATATAATACACATTTTGAAATGGGAAGAAATTGTTCAAAAGGGGAGAAAGGGAAAAAGAAGGAAGGGAAAAGGAAAAAGAAATCTAAGATAGTTATACTGTTAGTTTCTGTTAGTTGCTTTGAAAGGAAAAGTTTGTGCTAATGTTGTTTGGAGACTTTTTTATGCCCATATCTTATACTCTGAGTTACTACTTTAAAGATAACAATATGCAATATATTAACTGTTGTTATTCCCTTATGATTTTATTATAAAATTTTGCTTCATGTATTCCATAAAATAAAATATTAATGTGATTGATTTTAAGCTATTTTATATCAACTGTTATTTTCAATCTAAATTGATTATTCAAATATTTTAAAAACAAATACATTGTTTATTTTGCGGAACTTTGGGTTAGCTATCATTTGTCATGGATTGACACTGGGCGGGCAACTTGCAGCATCCAGCTGAACTGAATCAGCGTGGTTCTGGCTGTGGGAGCCCACCTGAGGATTGTTGCCAACAGCATAAAAAGGAGAACAGGAGAGGAAGAGATGGGGCTGTTGGTTCTCCTGGAGGAGCTTGTCACACTGGCTTTCCTGATATCAGTTCAGCTGTTCTCATCATCACAGGAGCTCAGGCCCTTGCTGTCACTGAGGATGGATGCTGTGCCCTTTGGGGGAGCTCTGGTCCTTACCTTGAGCATCTTTTCCTGGCACCAGTGCAGATCCCTCAGCCTGCTGGCACAGACTTTCTAGCTTCCATGGCAGACCTTTGGGCCTTTCCAGTGCAGATCCTTGATGCAGACTTGCATGAGATGTTGTTGTGATCTGTAGGCTTACAGCTGGATGTTTTGGTTACTTTTTTTCTCATTGCTGGGACAAAATACCTGACGCCCAAAATTAAGGAGGGAAAGGTTTATTTTGCTTACAGTTTGTGGAAGTTTCAATCTGTACTTGGCAGATTATAAGGCAGAGTGACACGTGGCAGAGGGCTGCATCTCAGGGTGGCAGCACAGCAAAGCAGCAAGCCACACACCAGGGCGGAATGGGGGAGGAATCCCCAAAAAGCTTCTTCCTCTCCCTTACATATGCAAACTATTCACCCCAGGGCGGGTGTAGCTCTCACACCCACAATCATTCAACTCTAATAGCCTGCCCCATGTCCGCATGAGGCTTTGGAGGGGACACACAGACATAAACCACAACATTCCACCCCTGGCCCCCCAAAGACTCATGCCCATCCCTTTATACAAACAACATTTAATCCATCTGCAAGAGTTGCCAAAGTCCTAACAGTTTCAGCATTGCTGATGAGTCCAAGTCCCAAGTCTCCTCCAAAATGTAAGGCAAACTCTTAGCTGTGACCCCCCATACAAATGAAAAGTTAAACACTTCCAACATTCAATGGCACAAAATAAGCAGTACCATTCCAAAAGGTACAAACAGGGGGACACAGAGCATTGGGACCAAAGCAAGTCCAAAATCCAGCAGGGCTAACATTATGTCTTGTAATTCCACATGCGGCATCTGAAGCAACTTGTGGCACATTGTGAGCTCCATAGAGCTTGCATGAGTCCACCCCTGTGGCATTTCTGGTGGTTACAGCTTCCAAGGCTTCTCTCTTCGGCCTGCTTTGCTCCCTCCATGCAGTTTTCCTCAGACAATCCACAGTCCTGGTTTTTCTAAACTTCTGAGGTCTCCAGGGCACCTTTTGCTTCACACTCACAGCCTCACACACTGCCCTCTCAGGGGCACACTGCCTGGCTGCCCAGGCTTTCTGAAATCTGGGTGGAAGCCTCTTAAACCTCAGAACTCCTGCATTCTCCATGCACCTAAAGCCAGGGCCACGGGGATGATGCCAAGGTCTGCTGCCACCTGGAGCAGTAGCCAAGCTTTCCTTTCTCTTGGCCACAGGGGTTGAGTGCAGGGATCGCTGGGCACTCTGAATCCAATTCTGAGCAGCAGATTTTCTATGCTGCTGCCATTCTGGAACCTGGTGCAGCTGCCGCTGCCATTCTGGAACAGGGCACTCAGCAGCTTTTTTCTCAAGGCAAGGTCTTTCACCTTTGCAGTTTTGAGGCTGCAAAGGGTGGAGACTTGCTGATTCTTGTGATGCCCTCAGACCATTTTTCTATTCTTCTGTTCCTTCTGAGCAATGGAGATCTCCTCAGCTCTACCTTTGCAGTCCATGGCATTACTGCAGCTTCCTTTCTGGCCAAACTCACAACATTTTAAATCATCCTGCTGGGCTCTTTGTTCTTGATTCTCAATATAAATCTGGCTAAAAGCTCCCAACAATAGCCATGCCACTTCCCCAACGTTCGACTGCCTTGAAATTTCTTTTGCCAGATTAATCAGTCCACTGCCACCCTTAGTCTTAGGCAAAGTCTCTGGACATGAGCAAAATGCAGACAAACTTTCTGCCAAGCCATAACACGCATCATCTGGAGTCCAACAACCAATGCAGTCCTTCTTGCCAGCAGAAGCCTCCCAAACCTGGTCTTTACCGGCAAGATTTCTATCAGCTTTCTGGTCTTCTGAGCTCTGACCAGAATCTCCCAAACAGAACATCCGAAGGTGTTCTAGCACTTCTCTTTCAGGTGACAACTCGAAACCTTTCCAAACACTCCCCACAAGCCATTTCCAAAGGCTCTTGAACCACATGTTCAGATATAGTCACAGCAACGACACCACTTCTCTGGTACCAAATTCTGTCTTGGTTACTTTTTTTCTCGCTGCTGGGACAAAATACCTGATGCCCCAAATTAAGGAGGGAAAGGTTTATTTTGCTCACAGTTTGTGGAAGTTTCAATCTGTACTTGGCAGATTATAAGGCAGAGTGGCACGAGGCAGAGGGCTACTCTAATAGCCTGCCCCATGTCCACATGAGGCTTTGGAGGGGACACACAGACATAAAGCACAACACTGGACTCATGCAAGACATTGCTCTGGGGTCCAGGCACTCAGCTGGATTTGTTGAGTCTCTAGTGTGTGGATAGATCTTCCATACTCTTTTGATTTGATTCTTTGGGTGAATATAATAAAATAATCCTATAAATTATTGCCCTGTATTAAATCCTTTCCCTTGTAAACCTAGACTACATCATCTTAGTAGTTTTCTCAAGTAATTTGATATATGTATGCAGTCTGAATTCAAGTATATCTCTATCCATCTATTGCTCTCAGCATCTATGCATTGTACATAGTTCAGGATAAACACATATCAAATATATTAAATAGAATTAACATATTAAATAAAAAATATAAAATTTCATTCTCATTATGTAAAAACAAAAAACCCAAATTAAGCACAGATTATCTTAGAAAAATACTAAAGTGATCAGTCTTTAAGCTATTTTGTCACAGGTACTATTTTTCTATTTTATGGGAAAAGTAAAAACACAATTTGAAAACAAAGTAATGGAATAGCAATGATTAATACATTGAGCTTTGTTTTCTTTAAAGTAGTCACTCAGAGTATAAGATATGAGCATAAAAAATTCTCCAAATAATATTAGCACAAAACTTTCTTTTCAATGAATTAAGAGAAACTAGTAGCATAACTATCTTGTATTCTTTTTCCCTTTTCCCTTCCTTCCTTGGCCTTTTCCCTGATCCAAACTCCTTTTTCCTTTTAAACAAGCTACTTGGAACTTATTTACTCTTTCAGTTTCTCACACCATGCAGACAATACAATGTTCACATCTGTGAGTCTGATTTATTTCACTTATGATTATGGTCTCAAATTGCTTCTATTTACCTATCAATGTCTGAAGTTCATCCTTCTCTATGGCTGAGTAGTACTCCATTGTATAAAATAGCCACATCTTTTTTGTATTGATTCTTTGGTTGTTGTGCATTTGGGTAGTTTCTAAGATGTGTCTATTACAAATGCTAAATTTAGCTATTATAAATTCTATAAACCTGGATATATATATATATCTCCCTTTGGTGTGATGTTTTTAATTCTTCTGTGACAATACCCAGAAGGGGAATAACAACTGTTATTCTAAATCTAACTTGATTATTCAAATATTTTAAAACAAATACATTATTTTTATTTTGTTCAAGTTTAGCTTAGCTGTGAATGTCATCCAAATAATGTTATCTAGTTATATAAATATATGTATAAATACATACATAATACTTGTATAAGTACACATATAATATGCATATAAATACATATATAATACATGTATGGATACATATATAATATATGTATAAATACATATATATGTAGTTTCAAATGCAAATAGAGCCTTCAATCTTAAGGGAAATCAAACTATAAAATGTAGCAGAAATAACAGAAATGAAAAATGTTAAGAGAGTCTAGTATAAACAAGAATTATTTTCTTCAAAGCTACACATAGTTTACATTCAATGAATGGCTGGTGAAATTTTGCCCCATCCAATACTGGATAAGTTCAAGTCTACCATTGGAAGACACATTCATAGAGAGATACAGTTGATGCATATCTTTAAAGAAGCTCACCCTTTGTAACTGAAGTCATTGTGGAAAGAGATATTGGTGTAAATCTTAATGAATTATGAATGCTTCATATAAGGAATTTGGTGAATAACAAGGAAGCATGATGGATAGTAAAATAGGAATATGAAATTCCAGTGAGATACAGATGCAGTTCTGAGATGCCACTGGGATGAAGAGGTTCCTAGCATTGTACATAGATTGCATGGACTTTTGATGATATAAAACTGATTTTTTTCTAATTAGCAAATTTAAGGCACAGAAGAACTACAAAAGGATAAGCATCTTTAAAGTATCAGAATCTTTGAATGTTGCTGATAAGTCAGTAGAAAGCTTTCTCATCTGCTTACATTTCACTGGGAACAGAGATGTTGAGACTAAGGCATCCCATAATAAGTCAGGAAGAAAATGTTAAGTATGAAAGGAAAAAATTATTCTGAAAACTGCTGCGAGGTTGGAAGACTTTGAAGTTCATTCTAAATGTGCTAAGACAATATATTTGCTTCCTGTAATTAACTTCCAGATTCTCTGTGGACTCTCGTTGACAGTAGAGCAGTGTTCTACTTCTCCTAAGTTCCTGTCCACATTTGCATCCTCTGTCTTTCATTTGGGTCCTTCTTAGGCATTTGCAGTTTGGTTTGGTTTTAAAATGCACTTTTTACATGACTACAGGTGTCAGGATTAGCATCTTTCTTCTCATGCTTATTGACGTTTGCATATTTTCACGAAGTGATTAATTGGTTGCACACTTCAGGGGATTTTCTTTAAATCACTAATTAATTTATATATTCTACACAACAGTCTTTTTGTAAGACATCTGTTCTGCATATGTTTCCTCATATCAGATGGCTTTCAAGCTCATTTTTGAGGGTGATTTTGATGGGAAAGGTGTTGGTTTTGGTAATATCTGAGTTAACCATTTTTAGTGTTTATTGCATCCTGAAACATCCTTGGGAAAATTTTGCTTACCCAAAAAGAGACAATGCATTAAATTAGTTTTCTTCTAATCTTGCTTCAGCTTTATCTTTTAAATATAAGCCCATTTACATATGTGGTGTAAGAAGGTGGAGTTGCAGCTTAATTTCATTGCATACTGATATTCAGTTGTTACAGAATGCTAGTTGGAAATATTTTCCCTTTACTTTGGGTATACTTTGGAGCTTTCGTCAAATCAAGTGGTCAAGTAAGTGTGGCTTTATTTCTACATTCTCTATTTGCTTCTATCAATTGACTTTTCATAGCTTATACTAACACTGTAGTATATATAGTATACTAGTATATATAGTAGTATACATATATAATATATATAGTATATATAGCATATATAGTGTAGTATAGTATAGTATACAATACAGCATAGGATATAATTATACATTAGCATGTTATGTCTGCAGTTATTTAGGCTTTTCTTTAATTTCTTTAAACAGTGTTTTATAGTTTCCACCATAGATTTCTAGCCAATTATCCACGTGAATTTATTCTCTTTTTTTTCTTTTGGTTTTTTGGTTTTCTTCTGGTACTGGGAATCAAATTCATGACCTTGTGCTTGCCAGGCAGGCACTGTGCTGCTGAGCTAAATCCCCAGCCCCTTTATTCTTATGTAACATAACATCTTCATGAATGAAACAAATATGTACGTTGGGCTGTGTCCTTCACACTGTCTCTGGACTTTGGCCAATGAGCAGCGCAAATATGAAGCAAGCAGGGGTTTGGGAAGCTGATAATGGGTCTGAACCTGACGGGTAATCTGTTGCATGACTGGGGACACGTGCTCACTTCTTTGCTCTGGATGGGGGCCAGTTCACTGCCAGACATGTGAGTTGAGCCATCCTGGGCCAGCCAGCTGGAGATAAGACCAAATGAAGTAAGACTGGCCAAAACCAGCTCAAGCCAAAATATCTGGTCATATGAATTGTGAGCTAAACAGCTAATTAAATAAGTAATTATTCTTTAACCTATTATGGTTGGGAGAGACTTATTACATGCCAAAGTCAACATATAGCACACCAGGTTCTCTATCTGTATCTGTCTTTATCTCTGTTTCTTTGTCTGTCTCTCCTCTGTCTCTCTGTCTCTCTACCAATCTTCGTTTTCATTTATTTTTCAGTCGTGACAATCGTGAAGATCTTTGAGAAAGCAAGAAATAAGGTTAAAAAAAGCACCAAGGATTAAAACAAACTTTGTTATTTATAAGATATTTTATGTATGAATTCTTGTTCACCTCAAACATTTATTTTCCCAATAAAATAATGCTTTTAGTTTTTTGTTACAGCCAAAAGAGTTTTTGAAGGAATTTAAATGTTATGATTTTTATTTTTAAATTTTTATTAGTACTTTTTTGCAGGACAAAGTGTTCTGTTCATATTTATTGTGGGGAGTTGGTACATAAACATAACATATCTCAATACTTTTTACTTTTCCATCTCCTTTATTTTCTTCCTCTCTTTCTCTTGTGTTCATTTATATGTGTGAGAAATAAATTGCTAAATATGTGAGAAAGATATTCTTCTTTCAGTAGCTGGACAGTTGAAGGTTTTTTTTTTTTTCCTAAGAAATAACTCCAGAGTATTATTAATAAAAATCCTCTCCATGTTCTATTAGGATGCCTAAAGAACAGGGAGGTGCCATTGGAATCAGAGGTGACAGAATTACTCCAAAATAATATCAGATGAGTTAAATTGGCTAAAAAGAGCTTCTGCTCTTCCTCCTCAGTGACCGTCATCTAGCTATGTCCTCCTCAGGCTCTTGTCATATTTTCTTTATAAAATTCTTCAATTCAGAGAAAAGACATATATGGAGATCAGCCAGGAAGCCATTACAGTAGCTCAAGAGGGGCACCACGCATTTCATAGCTAGGAATATGAAGCAGATGAAGAGCTAAGTGAACAGAGTCAGTTTGCAAGGTGTGATTATTAGCAATCAGTTCCGGAGGATGAGAAAGATGGAGGAGTCCAGAGTGATCCACCGAGTACTTCTCCATCTCCTGCTGTCAACTCTATGGGGAGAACTGCTCTCAAGGGCTAGTTGCCCCATCTTCTCTAAATAGTGCTTGTCACTCAGTGTGAAGCTGGGAGATCCCTAGAGCTTGGTTTAGAAATATCATAAGATGTGTGCATACTGCGCACCACATGAAAATCCCTTCTCTTATGTGAAAAAGTTAGCTCTTTCCAGAGGGGCCGAGATAATATCTCAAAACATCCCACCTAGTAATTGAGTAAAGTTGATGTCTATTAATCTGATATCAATGTAACATCACTTGTGGTCTCAGAAACACCACAGGGAGAGTGACGTCACAGTCTCTTCAAATTTCCCTTTTCTACTCTCATCATTCTAGCAAGAATGCTTATCACATGACACACTTTGGAGCTTTGATAACAGTGCCTTGTTTTCTCCTAAAAATTAGTTATTATTTGCCCAAAGAATTACCATTAAGTTTTGGATATCAGTATCTCCTATAAACTATGATAAATGACACCAAAATACTTCCTGACTATTTCGTACTTCCACTAAAATGTTTTCTATTTGGCTGACATGTGTCCTCTGTAGTCACCATGCACATATAAAGTTTGTTAAAGATCTGGTGTGGGGACTGGGGATATAGCTCAGTGGCACAGCACCTGCCTGGCGAGTGTGAGGTCCTGGCTTCGATTACTGGTGACAAAAGAAAAGATACGAAGATATGGTGCGTGTTGAAATAATAGACATTTACTACAGTAAAATGCATATTTTTATTAACTGCCTCAAAATATTCCCCCTTCACTTCAAAGATATCGCTCTTACCACTTTCTGAAGTAGGTGTGGGAAGTCCTTTTGGGAATCTTTAATTCTGCTATCATAGCTGTCTCAGTGTCCTGAGTAGCTTCAAAATAGTTACTTTCCCAAATGATCTGACTTTGAGGAAGTGTTGTGAGGTGCACAGTGCCAGATCTGGTGAATAAGATGGGTGAAAGCACACTGTGAAGTTTTAGGTTATTTCCTTTCTCTTAGATGTGATTCAAAGAGGCATTTTATTAAATTTTTGATCATACCATGTGAAGTAAACCCTGAAAGAGGATGGAAGGAATCATAAGGAACAAGAACAAAGCAGAAAACATAACAATCTTGGATTTCAAGTTATACTATGGAGGTAGTGTGGTTAAAATAGCATGGCTTTGAGCCGGGCATGGTGGCACACACCTGTAATCCCAGCACCCAATCCTTCCTGAGGCAGGAAGGTCACTGCGCATTTGAGAACAGCCTGGGCTACAAAGTGAGCTTAAGGCCAGCCTGAACTGCATAGTGAGACCCTATCTCAAAAAGACAAAAAAGTAAAAACAATAAAAATTTAAAAATAAAGCAGCATGGCATGCGCAAAAACTAGATACACTAATCTATGAAATAAAACTGAGGAAGCAAAACAACCCTACACACTTCCAGCCATTTAACTCATGACAAAGGGTCCAAAAAGCATATGATGCAAAAAAGAACCTCAAATAATGCTGGGAAACCTGGTTATCGACATGCAGAAGACAGCATCTAGAACCATATTTTTCATACTGTATTAAAGTCAAAGCTTGTCAAGGAGCTAAACGTAGAAACAGAAGCATTGTAACTCTGGAAATATAAAATAGATAAGACTCTTGAAGATATTGACATAAACAAGGACTTTCCAAGTAGAGCCTCAGTTGCACAAGAAATAATTCAAGAATCTACAAATGAGACAATATTAAATAAAAAATATTTTGCACATCAAACAACCAATAGAATCAAGAGAGAGCTCACAATATGAGGAAAAATTTTATGTTAATTTTCAAAGGATGAACGTGTAGAATATATAATATATATGCATATATCTACCCTTATATCTATTATGTATCTATCTATCATCTATCTATCCATCTATCTATCTATCATCTATCTATCCATCTATCTATCTATCATCTATCTAATTAGATACCCTGTAAATAAGAGACCCAATCAAAAGAAGAGAAATCAGAATTAGAGGACATTTCTCAGAAGAAGAAATACAGGGGCCAGGGATATAGCTGCGTGGCACAAGCGCCTGCCTGGCAAGTGCAAGGTCCTGAGTTCGATTCCCAGTACCAAAAAAAAAAAAAAAAAAAAAAAAAGAGAGAGAGAGAGAGAAAAGAAGAAATACAAATGGCCAATAAGTACATGAAAAAAAGTTTAGCATTCATGGCCATTAGTGTGATACAGGTCAAAACAACAACGAAATACCACCTTCAGAAAAACAATGACTACTGTCAAGAATGCAAAAACAGAGGAAAGCAAATGGTGGTGAAGGTTTGAGAGAAAAGTAACACTTGTTGCTGGAAATGTGCACTAGTATAATCACTATGAAATCAGTATGAAGATTCTCAAAAAAATTTAGTATAGGAATTCCACTTGACCCAACTATAACTCTTCTATGACACTTCCCAGAGGAGTTGAAGATGTCATATTCCAGGGGTACATTCTGTATGTCAGTACTCACTAGAAAAACAGATTTAATGCAAGACGCACAATATGTAAGGATTAATAGGATTGGTTTACAATTGCTGCCACTTTCAGGAGGCAGAATGTTTGCCTGTGTGCTGAGGTCCTAAAGATCCAGTTGAAGGTCAGAAACTCACTACAGTGTCCTTGTGAGTCCATATCAATAGGGCAAAGGGTCTGGAATGGAAAGCTGAAGAGTCTGCACTGGGAGTCAGGTGATGACATCTGAGATGAAGGTGAGCACTGGACTCCTGCACAGAAACAGAAGTGAGCCTGCCTTCTTCATTTCACTTTTATACAATCCTGGGACAGTCCTCCAATGGGAGGGCCTCCCACATCCTTAACTATGCAGGGCCAATTTGCTTGGGCGTTTCTTGTTCAAGTTGACACAATCAGTTAACTATCCCACGTGTGTGTGGGTACATCTCAACAGTACACTAGAAGGAGAATTCAAAAGCATTGTTTTTCTTTTCTGCCTCCAGATGACTGAAAATAAAAGGCTATTCAAAAATCATAGCTGAATGTAGATACTTCAGCTGACTGACTTTGGCACATGTTATCTTCTCAAAGATGCTATGAAATTTCTAGTCCATCTCAAAAACTGTATATGATAAAAAGTGTGCAAATATCTGACAAGATTACCAGTGTATTTGTGTCTTCTACTTTTTTGGTTTCCTTTAAAATGTGCTTCAAACACTTCAGTCCTATTATTTATAATTTTTCCATATTTTATTCACTGGCTTTCGAAGTTACCTATGCCCTTTCTTGATCTCAATCAGCCTTTTCCCAGTAAGTCAGAACCTCTCTTGTTTCTCCTAGTACTGTATGTCCACTCTGGCATTAAAGTAGCCAATTTCTCAGTTTTTTTACCTGCACTATGAAAAAAATCCCAATCTAAGACTTTATCTGATGCTTCATTAAAGCTTTTGTTTTGTACCTTGGTTTTATGAGACAAGGTGTCACTGTGCAGTTCAGGCTGGCCTTGAAGTCACCATGTAGCCCGTGCTGGGCTCGAACTCCTGGTGATCCTCCCCAGCATTCATTACAGCTTTGAGCCAGTTCTGTCATTCATACTCTTTGCATCTCCCCTACATTTCTGTCCCTCTTACCCTCTCCGCCTTTTACCTTACCTCCCAACTCTTTCCCTCTCTCAGTTTCTCTCCTGCTTCAGTCAGTGGCTGTGATATTTTCCTTCCATATCTTTCCGGATGGCTCCAGATTTGTAAATTTAAGAGCCATGTGGTCATCTTTTTGGATCTATCTACAAGCAATTTAACCCAGTTTTCCCCTTTTCTGTTTTTCTTAGACAATGCAACAAAAATTCTCCTGGTGACATATGCTCCACCTCCTCCTGTGGCTTGAGCATCTTTTAAGGCTCAGTTCAGACTCCTTATTCACTGACCACATTACAGTCCCATGAATAGGTCTTTAATTGTGTTGGTCGCTACATGAGAGATTACATATGCTGTGCTTTGTATATTTCAATATTTAGAACAAAGAAATGCTCAAAGGAAATTCCAACTTGATAGCATTGCTTTTATTTGCATAACTCTTACATGCAGTACTGTAATGTACAATGAAACATAAAACAACAGTACTACACAGTATCATTAGCAATAATTAAACTACTATATAAACATGGCGCATTGTAAAAAAAAAAAGACGTTGAAGCTCTATCAATAAGATGTATAGAACTGTACAAAATAAAAACACCAGGTGGGTATTCCAAACAGTGAGCTTCCGGGGTGAGTCCGAGCAGTTGTTAATTGGTAGGTCGGTAAATGAGCAATATCTGTCTTTTGAAATTTGCTGTCCATGGTGAGTTACTGAGAGAGTAGAAATAGTCTGAGGACACTGTTTAGAGATGGGGCCTTTGAGAAGGGATTCAGATCAAGTAACCTCACTAGGGCGGAGCCCCATGATTGAGTACTGGTGGCTTTGTAATAAGGAGAAACTCACAAACCACACGTACACACGTGTGTATTTTCTCCCTCCTCGAAGGCCAACAACAACGTCAGTGCTTAAACGCCTAGAATTATGAGCTAAATAAAACTCTTATCTTTCTTTTTTTATGAGTGCATGTTTCTGAGGCATAATGAATACGATCGTCGCAGGGAATTGGTCTTTATACATACGACATCTTGATGCTTTTTAGATCCTCTTCCCTTCTTCACCTGTTCACCTGCCTCCTTCTCAAACACCCCCTCTTCTCTCCACAAAGTTCATTGTTTTGTTTCCAGTCACCCACCTTATTTTGTTCATTGAGATTGTCATGTAAGAAAAACCATGTAATACTTAACATTCTGCATCTGCTCTGTCTCACTTAGCAGTATAGTCTTAAGATGCATCCGTTTTCCTAAAAATGACTCAAGTTTATCTTTTGTTATAGCTAACTAGGGTTCTATTGTGTGCATGTACATCTTCTTTATCCACTCATTTGTTCATGAGCAGATAAGCTACTTTCAAGACTTAGTTATCATGAGTTGTGCCCGTAGAAATATGAGTATTTATGTATTATGACTTCATCTCTTTTGGGAAGGTATCAGAACAGGTACAGTTGGGACAAATGCAATTTCTAGTTTTAATTTCTTGAGGAACCTCCGTACTGATTTCCGTAGCAGTCAGGCTGGCTTATATTCCAAGCTGCATTATAGAAATGTTCCTTTACCCCTGCAACTTCACCAGCACTTGCTGTTGCTTTTTGAGTTTTTGAGTTCTGATGATATTCATCTCGCTCAAATAGGATGAAACCTCAGTGTTACTTTTATTCAAATATCTCATAATTATAATGAAAAATTGACTAATCAGTGTCATAACAATTATCTGATCATTTAACTTGACCTTTTAAATGAATTAAAATGTATGTCTATCAACTCCTTTATCTCCACAGTACAGAAGATTTCTACTTCTTTTTTATTTTTTATTGTAAAGAGAATAAAAAAAAACAAAATAACAACATAGACAAAAACAAAACAATACAAAAACAGTAAAAATGGTACAGTGTTTCAAAACAAAATGATAGGAATTAACAGTGGTTGTATAAGATTTGTACTTCTGTCCCAAAACTTTGAAAATTGTGATAAATTGTGATTTCACAACTAATGAAATTGGAAATTAGAATATAATGAAACTAGAAATTAGAATATAATGAAATTGGAAATTAGAATATAAATAAAATTAATAACAAATAGTTCTCATAATAAAACAATAGTTATTTTAATGTAAATGTAATATTTAATTCTTACATATATTTTAAATCTATGATGATTTTCTTGATGTAATAAACTTGTAAAGGTAAAAAGATATTTCTATACTTCAGTTTATAAATATTCTATTTCCTTTCTACACCCTTAATAGTATAAGTAAAATTTCTCCTTCTGTTTTATGTGGCAACATATTTCATCAATATCTCACTGTTGACACATTAAATAGTATTTCTGCCTCAGTATCCTTAAACAAAACTATTATTCATAGTGGGAAAACAGGGCATTAACAGTGCATGTGTGTTTAGGGGTGTGTGTGTGTGTGTGTGTGTGTCTTCAGATGTCATTTATTGTATTTTACTTAGAGGTATATTTTTGCTTGACATTTTTATACTATTACCATCTGGAAAAAAAACATGAAATTAATACAAGAAGGAAAATATCATGCCCGTGGATCTGCCTTGAGGTAGTCAGATGAGCAATTTTCATTTGGATATAGATGTCATGTAGCATTAGTAAAATGACCTACAGTGACTTATTTTATTGCTTTATTAGAATATTGTGAAACTAGCTAGACAGAATATATATATATTCACAATTAACTTATCATCTTTGTCATATTGTCTAGTAATTATGTATTAATGATGACAACTGGAAAAACTCTTTACTAATTCCCAAGTCATTTTAGAGCATCTATTTGTCACTGAATCAAAATATGACACTTGTTGAAAATTTAATTAACATCAAGGGCTCTGTAATCTGTTGTCCAAAAGAACAGTATTTTTAACCTCAAATAAACAAAAGCAAATCTTTCAAAAACCTTTTAAGTGGCACACTATTTAATGCTTCTGGATTCTCTAGAGAAAAATATGGTGCAAAAGCACAGATATATTTTCTGGCTCGGTTGTGGGTTCTTACAATTTAAGGAATGATATAATAAGAAAAAGAATACTAGTTGTCTTCATAGTTCACACCTGGCAATAAATTCTGAAAGTTACATTTCAATTATAACAAAATAAATGAGAAATTAATTAGCTCTCTAATTTAGAGCTTTAATTTTTCCAATATTTGAAAAACTTAAAAATTTACCTAGGTTTATAGTTGTGAGGATTTATGTATTTCAATAAATACACCAATTGAATAGTCACTTCCTACTTATAGAATAATTGTCTCCTAATTTCGTGTGAAGAACAAATATTGTTTTTTTATTATTTTAAAAATAAAAGGTGAAAAATACTAACAGACAGACAACAGTCTACAAAATAGCAAAGGATCAGTACAGACAGTACAGAGTTACAAACAGAGTGGTAGGGAATTAACAATGCTTGTTGTATTACATATTGATATTGAAGAACAAATATTGATTTTATAAGAATGAAGTAAGGGCTGGGGATTTAGCTCAGCGGCAAAGCACCTGCCTGGCAAGTGCAAGGTCGTGAGTTCAGTTCCCAGTACCGGAGAAAAACCAAAAAAAAAAAAAAAAAAAAAAAAAAGAATAAAGTAAATATAGTAGATACTAATTAGTATTAATAGAGAGTATAAAATCTTAGGAAAAAGAATGCAAATCTTTGATTATTAAACACTTCTACAAAAAGGTGCTATGATAAGTCTTATGAATTTATATATTAGAAGAACTTTTCATAGAATTTCACAGGTAAAGAAAGTTAAAGTGAACATAAATCATTCTCTCTTGTAGCTAATACTTCTTGCCATGACATATGGATTAAGTATTTTTAAATTAGGCATTTATGTATTTATGCAAATTATGTCAGTGGGCTTGATGTGATCAACCGTCCGCATTTACAATACTCTTGTGAATCATGTGGACAAAGACTCCTCTTCTCATGGAATTTATATTCTAGTGAAAATAGGAGTAATGAACATCTGTAATGAATTCTGAACTCAAGGATATGGTATGTGAGAAAGTGGTGAGTGCTACGGAAAAAGGGAAAGGTAGATGAACAGAAAAGGGGACCAACAGCCCTGGGGTGAGTGAGACTCACTGAAACGTGAAGATGAGCTTCAAGCAAACGGATCCTTTACCTATGTTTCTGAAGTGAAAATTTGTCTTCCTTATGAGAAGATTAGAGTCCACTGTACCAGGAATATAGAGATGAGCTGTCACCAAGAAAAAAAGAAAGAAAGATGTAGGCCACAGATCTCTGTCTGCTGCGAGAATGCCAGTTTCCGGGTGCAAATCAATCTCCTCAGGAAAACTGGCTAAGATTCTTACACGTGCCGGACTTTCTTATGCACTTTCCTTCTCTCTCTAAACTCCCTCCCTGCCCCTGTCCTTTTTCACTTTCCTTCTTTCTTTTGTTCTTAAAGTGTTGGCTGTTTGCTCTAGTGATGCCTTCCTGAGCACAGGACACTGTTGATGGACAGAGCGGCAGGTACAAAGGCCCTCTACAGCTTGCATCTGGCTGAGCTTGAGAAAAAGATAAGACAATATACAAAAGCAAAGAAAGAGCTGCGCAAACAAGATATTGAGATGACCTGTGCATAGGTCACATTTCAGTCAAATGTGTGTTTGTTGTGTGCGTGTGTGTGTGCATGTGTGTGTGTGTGTGTGTGTGTGTAGGGGCAAAAATGAAGGAAGTGCATGGAGGAAGTGTTAGATAAAACAATGGGAGGGAAATTAAAAGGAATTAATTTTGACAAAAATGACATAGTCAAATGATGAATATTAAAGCAAAATATCTTCACCGTATAAAAGAAAACTGAGGAGGAACTACAAAAAAGAGAAAATAGAACAGGAAAGAAGGGAGGAAGGAAGGGAGGAAGGAAGGGAGGAAGGAAAGAAGGAAGGAGGAATGAAGGGAAGAAGGAAGGCAGGAAGGAGGAAGGAAGAAAGGAACAAATAAAGGGAAGGAAAGACAGTGAAATGTTAGGGTCCTGTCCTTTGGTGACAAAAAATAAAACTGTAGATGGAGGAGGTAGAGCAGAAGCGAATTTATTTAAAAGATATGCAGGCCAGCAGGTAGAGCTTCCACGAGCTAAAGGGATTCATGACCAGGGTTTCCAGGAAGGCTCTTTGTGTAGGGGTTTAGAAGGGAATAAGGATCACTGAAAGTGATATGGTCTCTACCAAATAGGAGATTTCATCCTTTTTTGGGTCCTATATGTGTATTTTTTCACACACTGTTGATGCAGGACCCACGTGCCCTTGGGACCTTGGGCTACCCGATCATGTTCTGGGAAGTTCTGCACAGCCAAAGGATACCTGGCAGGTTTTTTGTAAGGCCCCTGGAAGTTGATGGCTCAATTGACTCCATTTTGGACTTCCTAAACTACATTTTAGGGCCACTGTACTTAGTGTCTAATAAAATCTTAACTGCTTTCTTAGAGGAAAGGAAGAAGGAAGGAAAATAGAAAGGGAGAGAGGGAGAGAGGGAGGAAACAGGAAGGGGGGGGGAAGAAGCACACAGAAATCAGGGAAATGTGAGCATCTTACCCTCATTTCCTGAATGGTTTGACTTGTCACTCATGGCCGAAGTTCTCATGGCAGAAAAGGATATGTGGCACACATCCTTCTCCTTTGTATTCCAGCGCATCAGCTGATTTATACTCCATGAAGGTAACTCTTCATTCTGATAGAGGAGTTCATGTTTTTGTCAGGAAGAGTGCCTCCCATTCTGGAAATTTATGAGAATAGAGACAGGATGCCAAAGTCAAAGCTTCCAAGATGTCCTATGTATGTGTACCAACTGACCAGGATGAATGCATTTATTATGGACCACAGTTATCTAATAAGAGAAAAACCAAAAAGTAAACAAATAAAAGTATACCTCTAAAAAATAATTCATTACTGTCTTAGAGGATTACCATTGTCCAACCTCACCATGTTAAAAGACCTTCCTCTTGTGATAACAATGCCTTCTTATGATAACAATGCCTTCCTTTTTATCTTTTACTACAATTTGAGTTTAAACACATTCTGCAAGGTTTTTAACCAATCTGTAACTAGCTTTGAATAATATTGCACAAAATTACTGTGATTTTAGTGGCGATACTTTTAGCAAAGTTTAAGTCTTGATTTATGCATTTAATTATAGATGGCTTCTTGGAATAGTCTCATTAAATGTTGAGTCCCTAAGCTTATCTTTATGAAATATTCCAAAGTATGGTTAAGCCTTTCAACCCCCAGAGAAATAGATGAAAGGAGTGCAGGATTATGTTAGGAATGTCTGAAGTATATTTATCATGTTTGTTTTAGCTTTCAGATATCTAGATCCAGCAGCAATATATTAAACTCTGTAATGTCTCAGATTTTAATTTATTTTCCCCTTTTTAAATACAACTTTACATTTTTGATAATTATGTAAAATATTCTTAACTGAAGCAGGAACACTTGTCTATGACTTTGGACACAGACGTAGGCCAAGGAAGAAGAATAAAATAAGGGGCAAAGAGTTAAAGATAATATTTTTCATCTCTTTTTCTGACTCAAAGGTGATAAAACTATTGAGAAGGGAATCCCTGATTTTCCAGAGGAAAACAAGTGGTAGTTGATGAAGCAAAGCTCATAAGTAATGGATGGAAAGATGTTTTATTTTATTTTATCCAAAACCTTTTTTCTGTGTGTAAAATAAATTCAATGAGAGCAAAAATAAATTGCCCTAACTGTCTATGAGATCTTAAATAATCAAGCTTTTCTGCTATAAGGTTTCTTTATCAGGCAGGTAGGAATATATGCTCCATTGTCCAAGCTCTAAGATAAAACCACGTACTTAGAACTTGTCAAGGAGAAGAGTAATTATGCTGCATTGAAAGCAAATGAGCTGTGAAGCAGGTCCAGAAATAAAAGGGTAAAGGGACAGAAAATATGAACATGTGAAAGATGGGAATGTCCACCAGCACAGGGGAAAATAGTTGACCCATGTATTGCAGTTTCCTAATTAAAACACTAAACTATAGGATGTTTAAAAGTAACATATTTTTAAAATTGCATTTTATTTCATCATTAAGAAAAATTTAGTTTTATTCTAGAATCTGGAAGCTTGATGATGGAATAACAGAATGAATCAATCTGTGTGTGTATGTGTCTCTCCCTCTCTCTCTGTCTCTTTCTCTCCCTCCTTCCCTACTCTGTTTTACTTTTGCTTTTTTGCTTTTAAATCAGTACACTAGTAAGAGGACATATCTTTATAACTTTGCCTTTTTAAATTTTTTTCAAGCAACTTGAATAAGGCTAAAATTTAGCTTTTCTAAAAGAGCAAATTTAGACATTCGTGATTATTGTATTGTGCTATATGGAAGCATGGTGAGATATTTTATTCTTACTCAAACACATTTTCTCAGTTTGGCTTATCTCTTTTATTTTCTTGCACTTGTCATAAAGTAATTCTGATGCTGTGATGCTTCCGTCCATAGCAGCAGTGCAAAAGTTGTCCTAATATCCTCATGACTGGAATTGTACAGATGGTATTACATTTATTCAGCATTACAGTCCCCTGCTTTCTTAATTCTCAGCTGCTGCCACACACAAGCTGAGGGCTTCCAACTTGATGATACAGCCAGAGACATTCATTCACTACCACCCAGGCAGAGGCCCTCACTTGATGTTGTTTTAGGACCTTGAGTTGAGAATTCCAGCTGCCAGAACAGTGAGAAAATAAAATTCTGTTATTTATGCCAGATAATATGCTGTTTTGCTCTAATGATCTGGGTCTGGGCCGACTAATAATGTGAAGTAGTGGTTATATGTATGGTTTGTAGACATTGTAATTATGAAAGAAACAAAAGAAAATGATTTATTGAAGTTCTTACAATAATCTTTAACAAAAGTAACTGAATTCAGAAAAAAGCTTTTGAAAATAATTCAATGTGTCTAAATTATAAATTATAACTCTTGAGATAGGCTTGCTTCTAAAGTGTTCTTTAAATATATGACAATTAACAAGGAACAATGATCATATTATTTATTGTCAATGCTTTTCTCCTTTTTAATCTCTCATAGTAGTAGCTGAGAATAAGGATATTTAGTTTGATTTTTTCTGGTCCTGTGTTCCTCGGGATAATTATGCTATCAAGAATGGTGGTGCTTCTAATAATAAGAAATCCCTAGCTATTTCCAACAACAAGAATGAATTAATGTTGTTCCTGAATGTGACAGTGAAGAAACTTTTGGAATACCAAAATTCCAGCAGAGTAATTGTAACCATTTCAAAAGTAGTTAGAAAAATGGAGTATAAAGTATAGCACTCTTAGACTAAATCTGTTATAGAATGAGCACTCTCTTTTAAGATTTCTCCATCACTCAGCCCATAACTTGGAAATGGTTGTGGAATTTCCATGCAGTGCTCATGAGATACACATAAATCAAAACCTTGAGGACATCAACTCAGGACCCAGTGAAAGAGCTAGTAACAGATTTCACACTTTGATGAACATCATGCAAAGTTTTTCTTGTATAAATACAGTATCTGCAATATATTGGCACATTCTAGTGGGATGATGGCAGCCATTATAGGACATTGTGTACAGCTTTTAGAACAAGTGGGTGATGGCTCTCAATACGGTCATTCTTCTTTATTGTTTCCCTAGGTGGTTGAATATTAGTTTGTGAATCAAACTATTTATGTGACAATGTTTTCTTGGATTATGGCCCTTATAATTGATCACAGTTTTGTTAGCATAGACAATTAATGCTTTTGAAGATTTTGAACTCTCTGATAAGTTTTATATTCAACAAATATTACTGCCTTCATATTATAGATAAGATAATGAAATTTAGAAAGTTTACATAGCTTGCTCAGAAGCATACATAAGTAGTTTATACTAGATACAAATACACATGGATAGCCAGACAAGCTCCAGCACTTAAACCCAGATCTGGGGTCAATGCTTACAATACTGCTTTTAGGATAACATATGCTGAACATACAATGCATGCTAAAACATTTGTAGTTATTGTTGTGTACCAGTTATCCATGAAAATCAGGTTTATCTGGTTGTGTAATTTTTTAAATACATAGCAATATATTTCCTTTATACTCTTTTGTACAATTTTAGGAGTATAGAGAAAAAGTCTTTAGTCCATTAAAGCAATGGTAAGGATTACAGCATTGTAGTTGCAATCTCATATTTTCCTATGCTTTCCCACATTCTCTAGGATAGCAAGTTCTCAGGTTTAACGTTTTCACCTGTGGTGATCACACTCTGAATGCGGCACCAAATATCCATGCTTTCTAGTACTCAAGCCCTGTTAAATATCTCTCTCTTGACAACAAACAAGAGCTATCCCTCACTTCTAACACAGAATTCCAAAAAGATAATACAGTACCGCTCAAATGATTCCCAGAATCATCACATTCATCCTGCCATGCAGCCTCTCTATTGACTCCTCTGTCTGTACACTGCAAGGCAACTTCCACATCTGGGGGACCCAGTTGACAGGGAACTAATGTCACCCTCCTGTCAAAAGTCAGGAAGAGCTAAGTTCCTCTGTATGACAGTCTAAAGGAACAGAATCCCGACAATGACTACATCAGTTTAATGCTAAAACTTTAAAGACATCAATGGTGAGAATATTTACTTATGAAAATAACCTTTTAAAGATACTGAGGTCACGCCTCCCAGTCCTCACAATGTAATGGTAGGTCTATTAAGTATATAATCCCCTGCCATTCACTCCTCTCTACAGGAGGTCCAGATACAAGGGAGTTTTCTAGAAGACATCTGTAGTTACAGCTTTGGCTAATCAAACAAAACCTTGGGAACTATCCACTTGGTTTTAAGAAAATTCCTTTACCAAAAATGTTGCTAACTTGGACCAAAAAGAATATTGAAAATAAAAATTGAAAAGATGCTTTCAGATGTCACAAATCATTTAGGCAGGAGGAAGGATGAAAAACTATTGAAGAAGGCAGGACAAACTGTTTCTGCATACTAATAATACTTCCAGGGAAGGAGGATGACTGAAAAGTTGAAGTCAATTCATGTGTGAAGAAGAGCCCGGAACAATGATATTTAGGCTTTGAAATTTACTCAAGAAGCAACTGACCCTCTCAGGCTCAACTTTGAAATGATTGTGGACAAGTGGATCTTTTGTCCATCGTTCGACAAAGTACCATTCCCTGTTTTTCTTTGACTATTCTACTCTTGTGTGTTGAATATATGTGAGCAAATAATTAGTCTCTTTAGTTTTCCACTTTGACAGCTTAAGATGAACTATACTCACACAAGGGAACTCATCCTCCCCTGGACGTATTGTGGATGATGAACACCTGGACTTTGCACAGATGTTTTAATGAGATAGGACTCTTAGGGACATTGGAAGATGGTAAGTATATTTTACTATGAAAGACAGGGGTCATTGTAATGTGATTGTGGTGAGGAAAGACTATCACATGTTCAGTCTGTCACTACTTCATGTTCACACCCATGTGCAATCTCCTTGCTATTGGGAGCAGTATGTGTGACTTATTCCTAACGAATAGAACTTGAAAAAGATGATGAGATATCTCACTCCTCAGCTATGCAAAATTGCCATGCTGTAGATTCTTGTGCTGATTGGTAGAGATCAGTGGAATGATTAAATAAGAACTAATATTAAGACTTTATATACATTAGTAAAGTTTGTACACATTCCTTGAACAGTAATTTCACACACGTAAATGTTCAAAAGTTTGGTTGATAGTGTTTTAAGGTTCTTATAATGAGTGTTATACTTTAACTAGCTTATGCTATTTTAAACCAATTTAAAAGGTCTGTAAATAATTAAATGGGAATAGAGTGCTGAAAGCAACATTTGTGAGATAAGAAGGCAATCTGGGGCTGGAGAAAGACAGGCAGGCTGGAAGGGAAGAGGAAGGAAAATCATTAAGAAACAACATGTTGGGGGCTGGGGATTTAGCTCAGTAGCACAACACCTGCCTGGCAAGCAGGATGTCGTGAGTTCGATTCCCCGTACTGCAAAAAAAAAAAAGGAAGAAACAGTATGTATATAGGCCAGTTTTCCAGGATGAAGGTCATTGTTATATATCACCAACATACACTAGTTAAAAAGAAACTAAAAAATAAAGATAGCTTCTTTTCATAGAGGAATTGGCAGCAGTTGGTCGTATGAAGAAGTTTGCAAGTATAGTTTCCAACTACAGTGTCTCCCAAAACTCTTTTGGGCTTTTGGAAGGTACTTGGATCAGGGAATTCTATCCTCCTCAGTGGAGTCATGCACTGAGCAGTTGTGGAGCCGAGTGTCCTGTTAGGAGGTGCGTTCAGCTAAAGAGAGGTCACAGGAGCTGTGACCTGGAAAGGCATCTCCCTTCCTGCTTCCTCCCCTCCTCTTTGCTTTCTGGTCTCCACGAGATAAGCAGCTGTCCTCCCCTTGGCCCCTCTGCCATGCCATTTTGGAACGAATCATGTGCTGTAACTATGAGGGAAAATAACCTCTCCTTTAAGTTGCAGGTGTTGAATATTTTGTCCCAGTGAAAAGGAAAGTGACTGAGGCAGTTTGAACAAAAAGTTGTTAATGAAGCCTATCTACTACTATTAACTAACGGGGTGGGTTCTCCACTGAAAAGGTGCACAGAAGAGTAGGCTAATCAGTTTAGGTATTTTATGAAAAGGTATAAACAGAAAAAGAACACAGATGTTATTCTGGGAATGTATGCTTAGCAGACTAAAGGAAAGTCCTAAAATAGAAGATCAGAGCACAGATGTTATTTTGTATGAAAGAAAATTAGAGGCATCTAATTTCTTTAGTTCCTGTGAGAGTCAAAGTGATTTACAAATTATTACTTGCAGTATTCTGAAGGGAGGTTCAGGTATATGTACCTTTGCATACTTCTAAGTACTTTCAACACTCCATTTTAATTTTAAAACATTTTATCTCCCTCCATGGGCTATGGGTGGTGGTGCTTTCATTTCATCACTGAATTCCACGTTTTGCTATGGGAAGATCATTGTAACATTAGTTGAGTTAAAGTAGAAAAGAATTAGTGTACATTGTTATGAACATGCCTGTAAAGGATGATCATTTCACTACTTTTAATCACTCACCTTGTTAATCTGTAATAGCACATAGGACATGAAAAGAAAAATTCACCCGCAATCTATTCATGAGGAGTATGAAAGAATTAGGTGAAGAAATGTATATGCAGAGGATTCACAGACACTGTTAGATTTCATATGTTGGGATGGTGGCCATGTGTTTACCGTGTATCTGAGGGACAGCCTTTGTTCACATTGGCAGAGGAAGGTGTTCAATTGGAGACATCCATGAGCACAGTTGTTTAGGGTCCAATCTAGAGGTGCACATGCATTTCATAATGATAGTCAGGGTATACTTTAAGTTAAAATGAAACTCAAATAAAAGGAAGAAATGTGATTTAAACATATGTCCTAACTCATAAAGATATATTAGTTGTGTTTAATAATTTAAAACAAGTACAGTTCCTTGCCAAAGGAAGATATTTGGCATGAATTACCCAATTAGTCACTCTTCAATTTAAAAGACAAAGCTAGGCTTCACATGTGACTCCATCAATTCCCTAACCCATTGATTTTATCTGGACTCGATTCTGAAAGTTACTAAAATGCATTGGTGGATGTTAGGAAGCTTGAGGGCATTGAGTTAGGGGGAGGGATTCTTTGCGTTGTTCTGAAGGCTTAAGTTCCAAGGGAACTTATTCCACCTGATCTCTTAATGACCTCATGGTCATGTTAACAACCATCTATCATCAGTATAAAGATCTGAGATAGAGAGTTTATTTTTTAACAATATGACCTACAGGATGTATTGACTTGTTGTCACTGCAAACTTTGGCTTCAACTTGGTGAAATTAATTTAATTTTGGCTCATATCTGAATTACCCTTGACAAGTTTTCTCTGTTCCTCTTGGCTGCACTACTCTATGAAATAATGACATTTTTTTCTCCTCATAACCTCTTGCCACTTTTGCTTTCTATTCAAATAACACACAACCGTGGTAGCTTCACAACAACGGTTGCAATGAGTCAGACAACTGTGAAAGTGCATATATTGTGGCCTGCTGTGTTGGTCTCATTCTTTGGTCACATTATAAGAATGATCTGAAAATGATGATGTGAAACTCACTATAATAGTGCTTAGAATGTCTCTGAGTACTGCTCTTGTGATTTTCCTTTTAAAATAATTTTTAAACACAATACAGTGGAAATAAAGAAGATAAGCATGTTTCAAAATGATAGGGGATAAGGATTGGTTAATTGCTGTTGTGTACCTATGTGTTAACATAAATACTGCATGGCTGGTTCACTCTAAGATTTTTGAATTTTCACTCAAAAATGACCTGCTAATAATCTGAGGGAATTGAATACAATTTGAAAAAGAGAACTGCCTGTCGTGTCACAGTCTCTTTGGGTTTGAACATAAGATGATCTTCCCATGGTGGTGGAAATGTAAACAAAATACCCAAAATACCCACACTGGCAACAGGGAGACCAGAAGTTTCTACTGCGAAGGAATGCCGCAGCCCTGTTAGGCTGGAGCCCAGCTGTGGAGTGTGGGGGATCATGCACCACAGCACTGCTCTAGAGAGAAACGCAGTTATGTAGTGACCTCCCCACCAGGCTGCTGCCACACACTGCCATATTGGAGTTAAACTCACCAGTACCCCATCTCTGCTGCTTGTCAGATTCAACCTCCTGAGCTGATTCAGTGATGTCATTTCCATGTAACCTGAGACACAAATCTATTGCACAAGTTCTGCCATACCACCCAGCCAGACTGGAGTTAACTTGCTGCCAGGAAGTCCCCAGAGACTGCTAGTAGTACTCCAAGTCTCAAAGGTGTTCTGGTGCTGGTGCCCTGGGGGTCATTTCACCCAGTCTGGAATGAAGTATCACAGCCCTATGTAGTTTCTAGAGACTGAAAGGGATGCTTCTGATGTTGTCTTCTGTACATGCAACCTGTCCCCAGTGCCACTACAGATGATACCCCACAACTCAGGAACACTGGACAACCCATGAAGAGTGACAGGTATGCTCCAGCCAAATGCATGCGCATTGTTTGAGCCTGTTACAATGACTGACCGTGCAGTGGACATCCTACTGCTACTGCTTTTAGGACAAAAGCAGTAGGAACTTCTTGTAGTAAGGGTTTGCAAGGGAATTGATTTAATACAGGACATGTAATTTATAGGATAATTTTATAATATTCACCCAAAGAGTGAAATGCAGAAATGTGCAAGATTTCTATTGATGTACTAGAGACCAAAAGAATCCAACTGAGGGCCTGGATCTCGCAGCATTGTCCAGAACAAGTCCAGTTGAAGACCTAGAGCCCATGGCAATTTCCTTTCATGAGTTCACCTGGAGGCTTAGAGCCCTTGGCAATATCTCCTGCAAATCTGTATCAAGGATTAGCATTGCAAAGGCCTAACAATCAGTGGTGGAAGCTAGAAAGTCTACACCAGTGGGATGAAGGATCTGTGCCAACAGGCTGAGGAATCTGCACTGGAGCCAGGAAGGGATGCTCAAGGTAAAGACTATAGCTCGCCCTAAAGAGAACTGTAGCTATCCTCAGTGACAGTGAGGACTCAAGGAATGAGAGCAGCTGAGTTCATATCAAGCTTTTCCAGGAGAATCAACAGCGCATCACCTTCCCCTCCAGTTCTCCTATTATGCTGTTGGCAACAGTCCTCAGGTGGGCCTTCCACACCCAGCACCACACTGATTCAGTTCAGCAAGGTGTACAAGTTGACCGTTAGTTAATCCACCACAGAACTAGAGTGCCTCCATCAATTCTTGCTGACAGAGACAGATGGCTCTCTGATTTCAGTACTATATAAACTAAACCCATTGCTCATAGCAGAAAAAAAGAAAAACACAAAACACATAGAGGCAATGCTATGCATTCAACTGAAGCCAAATCCACTGTAACATACTAAACCAACAGCCCTAGACACACCTTCAAGAGAAAGGTTTCTAAAAGTCACCCTAAAAAATTGGTAGTGACAGCTGATCTGTCTACTTTGCAAATATCAATAATTTCATATGGGAAGTATGGAACAGTGTCTCTATATTGATATTTGCCCATTAGATAGATCAACTGTCACTACGGATTTTTAAAGTAGCTTTCATAGTAAGTGTGATAAAGTAAGATAACATGATGCCCCAAAGGAAAAAAAAAATAACTCTGCAGCAAGGGATTATAAACAAAAACATTGATGAAATGCTACAGAAATACTTTCAAAAATTATTTTAAGAGAATTTAGCATTATATAAAAGAATATAGATGGATAATTTAATGAAATTGGAAAAACTGTAATATGAATGAAAAAATTCAGCAAATAGAGATCATAAAAAAGAATCAAATAAATCTTAGCCCTAGAGATTTTAATATGTAAACAAAAATACAGTCAAAACACACAGCAATTATTTCTAAATTTGAAGGCAGTTCTTTTGAAATGAGCCAATCTGTAAAATAAAGGAGAGAGAGAGAGAGGGGCAGAAGGACAGATACAGACAGAGAGAGAGAGACAGAGAGAGACAGGGCCAGAGAGAGACTGAGAGAAAAGAAGGAGATGAAGGAGGAACAGAAAAGAAACAGGAAAAACAAGACTAAAAGAATTCAAATAGATTTTAGGAAAGAAGTTAGGGTCAAACTTTCAAAAGTGCAAATCAAAGGAAGAATGTGAAAAATAGAACGAGGAAAGTACTGAGTTAAATCACATTTAAGAGAACCTTGTAACCGCATTTCTCAGTAGAAACCTCACAGGCTGGAAGATAATGTGGTGGCATGTTTAAGGTTGTGAAAGAACAAAACAGCCATTGAAGATTACTTCACCCAGAAGTGCTATACTTTAGAAATGAAGAAATAGGGCTGGGGATTTAGCTCAGCGGCAAAAGCGCCTACCTGGCAAGCGCAAGGTCTTGAGTTCGGTTCCCAGTACCAGAGAAAAACCAAAAACCAAAAAACAGAAAACAAAAACAACAACAACAACAAAAAAGAAATGAAGAAATAAAGACTTTACTAGATGAAAGGGTAGGAGAACTACCCACAGCTGGAAGCAAAAGGAACACTACTATCATGAGAAGATACAAAACTAAGAAAACCCACTAGAAGGGCAGATACTGGAAAAAATAGAAAAGCATTAAGCGTGATCAATATAGAAAGCAAAAATAAATAAATAAATAAATAAATAAATAAATAAATAAATAAATAAAATCAACAAGAGAAAAAGTAGAAAAGTACTCAAAGCAATCAGGGTAAAATTAACAAAATGAAAAGAACAAGATTTTATATATGAAGTGTGATAAGGAAGATTATTAAATTAAAAAATCATTATACTAAGAGACACACTACCATTTATTCTCCTCCAGGTACTCTCAGACAGTTGAGTTGCACGTATCTTGTTCTTCCTGCCACTTTTAGAAGAACTTCTGGAAGTCTTGCACGAATGTCTTCCACTACACTATCATGGCAGCCTTTCTGTTCTGAATTGATAGCCCTGCATCATTAGAGTCAAATAATCTGGTGATAGAACCAAGAAAATTCAGGTGGCAAAGAATACTTGCATAGCAAATGATTCTGGGACACCTGGGTTTTGACATACAAAAGAGAAATCTTAGGTCCATAACTCACACCATATACAAAAGTAAACTTAAATATATATGCTAAAACAATAAAATCCTTAGAAGAAAAAATACAAAAAAGTTTCAAGATCTTGGATTTCGGAATAATTTATTAAATACAGCACCAAAAGCATAAGTTCTCCTAGAAATAATATCTGAATTAGATTTTATTAAAATTAAAATTTTTATATCAAATAGTACTTTCAAACAAATGAAAAATATAACAACTTTTTAAAATGCAGTAGTGATTATTAATAGAAAGTTGATTAAAATATATGTTATACAAAATATATTACCTCTCTCACACACTTTAAGATATATAATTTTAAATTATTTTTGTATAGATTTTTGATGGATATATTTTTAAAACCAACAGAAAATAAGGAAAACTGTTCAGCAACGTCACAATAATTTTTTTCTCCAAGACAAGTGAAAGAATATTTGGTTGCAGAGATTTGAGAAGATAAGATGTTCTTAATTGTTTTCTTCAAAAGAATTAAAAAGAAACCCTTTAAAGGTAAACATTATATAGTATGTGGGTATCTCAAGTATTATTCTTTGCATTTCCTGTCTTTTAAAATACTCTTTAAACATATGAAAATTTTAATAATATGTTGTGGTTTGGATCCTGGTTGTCACCTAAAGGCCCCTCTGTTAAGGCTTGATTCTCAGGGAGTGCCAGTGGGAGGGGCACTATGGCAAGTCTTCAGGCTCCTGGGGTGTGCCCTTGAGGGTCCTGTGGGCCCCGCTACTTTTTTCCCTCTCTGCTCTGTGGCTCAATCTTTCAAAACTGTGGGATCAAATACACCTTTAACTTCATACGTTGATTACCTGAGATAGAAGAAGTAATTCATATGTAGACAAATATATTCTAGGAGCTTCTCCATGGACTATTTGACATTTTACTACAAAGGGGGAATTTCTTATTCACCATCTATTCTACACCCCCAAAGCAGCAAGACTTATAGGAGGAAAAAGGAGCCTAATCCCAAGAAAGGAAGAAAAGTAAAGCCAGGATGCCTACAAATAATATAAACAGGTATAAATAATCTGGCAGAGTGAAAGTTTCTGCTTACCTTTAAAAAAGTGAAAATGGTAGGAATTGAGAAATTGGCCTTGAAATCCTAATTATAATTAATTTTACCTGTGAGTGAAGTAGTGTAAAGCTTTCAGGGTTTGCAGGCGCCATTTGTTTCTCTACCCCGTTCTTGTCCATGCCTCCAACTCTTGGTTAAACTGCTTCCTCCATTCAGATGAGTGAGCTGAGAAAATCAATCCTAGGTGTGCAGAGAAAGGCACACCCTCGATGACGCACACTGCTGAAGGTATACCGGTAATATTTCTTCTCTATGATAATAGTTTAGTAGGAAATATTTTTCAATTAATTAATTTGGACTAAGACATTCCTTGATAATATATAGTGGAAAGGAACGGTACATGAGAGAACTCTCTTATAGTGTTGTCATGATTGAAAGTTTGGATAACGTTAGCAGGCAAAACATCAGTTATGTGACTTGAGTTACATAATCTTTTGTATTTTATTTGAAAAGATAGAATAATAGAGTGTTTATTTGGACTTCTTATTTTACAATTCAGATATGGATATTTACTTACCATGTGATATTTGATAGGATATTAACCACCTTTTTTTGTTTTGTTTTGTTTTGTTTTTGTCTTTTTTTTTGAGACAGAGTCTCACTGTGCAGTTCAGGCTGGCATTGAGCTCACTTTGTAGACCAGGATGGTCTTGAACTCCCAATGATCCTCCTGCCTCAGCCTCCCAAGTGCGAGGATTACAGGCTTGTGCTACCACACCTTAATCACCTTTGTTTTAATTTTCTCAAAATAGCTGTCATTTACTGTATTTATTTTAATGATGAATTTATATTTTGTAACAGATTTAGAAAAACCTGACGTGTGTATGTGCAAATTAAGTCATTTCATGAATTGGTAGTGATGTTCTTCTCTGTAATGAACACTACTTTGTCAGATATTGCAATACTAAGCCAAATTCATTTAATTTCTCTTGACTTCTTCAAAAATTCAGAGATTGACCTTATATAAATTAAAACTTTTTGCTTAAAAAAAATCTAAGAATCCAATCTTCCTCAAAGATATAATTTTTCCCAATGAATGCACCTAAATGATTCTTCATTTATACTTAAATATATAATGCATGATATACCTAGAAACACACGTGAAAACATACAAAATTAATGAAACAAAATGTTTATTTATATTTTTGACAGTTAAACTTAGTCAGCAACTTGGTTGGCTTAAGAATTACCTTGGGGATTAGTAAAGCTCATGTTTGGATGGGTGTTATAGTCAGAATTTATAAGGAAAATAATAGAGGACATTAATTTATAGGATTATTTTATAATAGTCACCTGAAGAGTCACATATAAAGAGAGTGCAGGAAGCCTGTCCACACACTAAAGACTCAGAGTATCCAGCTGAGGGCCTGAATCCCATTGCAATGTCCTGTATGAATCCAGCTGAAGACCTAGAGCCCACAGCAATGTCTTATGCAAGTCTGTTTGGGGGATTTGCTTTGTAAAGTCTCAAAGGTCAGTGGTGGAAACTAGACAGTCTGTGCCAGCGGGTTGAAGGATCTGTGCTACCAGACTAAGGGATCTGCATAGAGCCAGGAAGTGACACTCAAAGTAAGGACCAGAGTGCCTGCAAAAGTACCACAGGCATCCTCAGCAACAGTGAGGTCCTGAGCTCCTCTGACGAGAACAGCCGAGTCCATATCAGGGAAGCAAGGACATTCTCCAGGACATTGAACCTTCTCCAGGACATGGAACAGTGCACCATCTTTCCCTCTGGAGCCAGGAAATGATGCTCAAAGTAAGGACCAGGGCTCCCCCAAAGTGAAACATAACCATTCGCAGTGACAACAAAGTCCTGATCTCCTTCCATGATGAGAACAGCTGAGTTCATATCAGCAAAGCCAGCATGACAAGCTCTTCAAGAGAACCAATAGCCTTAGTAGAACCAACAAGCCCCTAACAGCACCTCTTCTTCTTCTCCAGTTCTCCTTTTTATTTTGTTGACAACAATCCTCAGGTGGTCTCTTCACACCCAGAACGACTCTGGTTCAGTTCAGCTGGGTATTACAAGTTGACCTCCAGTTGTCAGTCCACCTCGATAGGTCATAGAGGAATGACCTTGGGTATTGCACTGGATCTTTTAACTCCTTTCTCTTTGGTTGTTCTGGTAGTCTGCTTCCAGGTACCGTGAAGTGAGCAGCTTTCCTTCCCAAGTCCTTCTGTCATGAAATTTCTTCTTTGGAGCCAAGTTATTGAATTAACACTAAAAAGATGACCTAAATAAACCTTTCCTCCTTTAAATTGCTGGTGTCAGATATTTTGCCTGTATTGGGACAGTTGATGAATACAATATCAAAATTGGATAACACAACTCTCAACATGTCAGAAACGTTATGAAAATATTTTGATAAAAATCACTTTGGAAGATAACATTGTCTATCTCATATGATTTCAAAAACGGCAGTAATTCAAACCCCAATTAGGTCAGCCAAATTAAAAAAGTAGAAAATATTGTATAAATGTTTTGTGTAAGGTGGCTTTTTTCCAACTCCCCACTTGTTTGATTTACACTGTCAAAGTTATGAATTATTGGACACTTCCAGATGACATGCTGCTGCACTAAAATTCTCAAAAAAAAGAAAAAAAAAACAAAGTCAAGGGCAAGTGTCACGAGATACTGAAGTAGGATGGTCATGAGAAGAGTAGACAGATGATTAAAATACACATAAATCAGCAACAGCCCATAATTGAGACCATCAGAGGCAGATATATTGGTGAAGTTCTGTTACTAAATATTGTGGTAGTCTTCCTTGAGAGTCCGTGTGAGCAACAGTGATATTTAGGATGAAACAAATGGAAGAACAAAATAAAATAGTGCTGTAGTTTAACAGGATTTGAAATGCAACAAAAAAACCAAAGCTGTAAAATATGACCACTACTTGAACTGTCAGGAGTTATACTTTCTATCTCTTTATAGTAATTTTTTACAGGAACATGCAAATGTTCTGTTAATTAACCCTTCTTTAAAAATGTAAAATGAACATAATTAACTCTCTTTCAGTTATCATTTTTCCTACTTATAATATTTTTCAATATTTTTGTAAACTCTATATCCAGTTCTCTATTTCTCATCTATTCAACTTTTCCAATTAAATATCAAAACTGCTCCTTCTCATGCCACCAATGAAGCCTGGGTTGATAAACCAATGGTTATTTCACAATCTTATAGACTTATGTAACTAACAATGGTTAAACCATGTCATATTTTAAGTAGTTAGTTATTTTCTCAGAATATATTGTTCACCTGGCACAGAAGTTAAGACATTCATTTTTGAACTATGTCATAGATATTTCTCTTTAGTCTTCTTTTACTAGCCAGTTTTCTTCTTCATGACTCTAATTTTTCAAATGTCCAAAGCACAGTTTGGGGATAGTTTTTATTGTTTAACTCACTTTTTTATCATCACATATCCACTCTGTTGTCTTTAAATATTGCCCATACATTACTAATTCCAATACATGTATCATTGTTAAGCTTAATTTTCAACTTGATTGGACTAGGGGCTGCCTAAAAGATTAGTAAAACACATTTCTGAGTGTGTCTGTGTGGGTTATGAGGTATGATTTTATGGTTTATATCTGGTCCCTAACCCCTTTCTGTCTTGTGCTATTCCTTTGCTCTACTTCACGGCTACCATGAAAAGAGCATTTTGTTCCAGTACACGCTTCTGCCATGATGTCCATTCTTGGAGCCTGCCACCTATGGACTGAATTCTGTGAAACTGTGAGCCAAACAAACCTCTCCTCTTTGAACCTGTGATTGTCATGTATTTTGGCAAGATAGGGAAATCTGACTTATATTGAAAACTTGGCACCAGAGAAGAGGCATCACTGAGGTGATTAATGATGTCTATGTGGTTCAGAGCCTTTGGAGCTGGTCTGAGGGAGGAGTTGGAAAAACTTGAAAGTACAAGTTATGGGAATGCTGCAAGCAGAGCTTAATGGGTAGTTCTGGATAGAGCACAGAAGATGAGAAGGATGCAGGAATGCAGACAGAAAAGAGCAGCCACAGTACATTTCATCTTGAAATACATATTCCACTGGCAATTGGACTGGAGGTCGTGTATACTACATTGTGGCATAAAATTGTCTACACTTTGTCAGTGCTTTGAGACTTTGCAGGAGACTGCGATTGAGGGCAGGGACTAATTTATGTGGAAAAAGAATTTCGTGGTAGCTTCAAACTTAACCTAGAGTACTGAAATTACTAGCTGTTTTAGGCTGGATATCTGGTTTTATTGAAGGGTAAAAAGTGCTTGATTTTTTAAATAGTAGTTTTCTTTTTATTCTACAAGTTTGCTGAATTTAGTTTTGAGTTCTGAAAGTCTTCTGATGGAGTCTTTTAGGTTTTCAGAGTATAAGATCTTATTGTCTAAAAATAGGAATGATTTGACTCCTTCCCTTACCTGTTTGTGTACCATTTGTTTATTTATTTATTTATTTATTTTTTTCATTGAGACAAGGTCTTGCTATGTAGTTAAGGCTTACCTTGAACTCATGTAGCCCAGGCTGCCCTTGAACATGTGGCAATCCTCCTACCTTACCCTCCTGAGTGCTTGAATTACAAGACTGCTCCACCATGCCCTACTCCATGTATTTATCTTACCTAACTACTCCAATTAAAATTTAAGGTACTTGGTACACAGGAATAGTGAGAATGGATATTTTCTTCCCATTCTGCATTTTAAGTAAAATGGTTCCATTATTTCTCCTTTCATATTATGCTTGCTGTGGATTTATCACGTATAGCCTTTATTACACTGAGGTAAGAGCTTTCTGTAACTAACGTCTTCACGACATTTATCATGAAGTAGAATGAATTTTAATGAAGGCTTCTGCATATATTGATAACATCAAGGGATTTTTGATGTGTGCATATTAAGAATTGTCATCTATTCTTTGTGAATTATTCCCTTTACCAATATGTAGTAGTTTTTTTTTTTGTCCATTCTAATTTTGGGATGTAGTGTTTTTATGTCACATATAAGTGTATCTACTCCTGTTTGCTTTCTGGTTTCATTCCAAGGAACCCAAGGAATATAATTTTCCATACTTTTATTTTCAGGATGTTTGTATTTTTGCTAGTGGGATGTGTTTCTTGCAAGCAACAAATAGTTGGGTCTTATTGTATAATCCAACATGCCAGTACTTTAATTATATTTTAATTGGAGTAAAGAGTTATATACCTTTACTGAATTGTTCTTTCTTAAGTTGTATTGTGTTCCTTATATCATCCAATGGCTTATTTGTATCTTCTTTGGGTTCACTGATTATTCTTATACTCGTTCTCCTTTTTTCTAACATTGCATCTACTCTGACATATTAAAGTCAGTTACCAAGTTTATATTTATATTTGGGGGAGTCATGTTGGCTTCTATTTGCATATTTCTTAAGTTTCTATGTTGAAACTTGTGCTTCTTGTGGGATGGAATTCTCTTTTTTTATGTGAGGACCTTCTTAAGGGGCAGGTTCCTCTTTATGATGTTCCCTGGTTTATTAATCAGCATTTCCATCACAAAATACAATACTGAACACCCAAAACTTCAAGAAGAGTTTTAATTTAACTTATGGTTTCTGGGGACTCACACCATATTCAGTAAGCTACAAAGTAGGAATACTGTGATTGAAAACCATCATAAAGCAAAGAGGTTTTTTCATGGTGGCAAAAAAGCAGAGGAGAAGAAGAGACCAAGAGAGGCAGGGTCCAGAAACAAATACACAGAATCCCAAGTTTTCACTTCTTTGACCATCACCAGAAGTGTGTGACACCAGTACTTCAGGTGTATTCCAAAGTCTATCAAGATGATATTTCATTCAATTTGCCACACCTAGTGTAGGTCTCTTAAACATAGTTGAGCTTAGTACTAAGTGGATTTTTGTGTGCATTTGTCCAGGATTCTTTGTAACTTAGTAAAAAATAACACAGTGCGCACTGTGCTAGAGCCCAGGAAAAACTACTTTATCCAAAAAAGATCACAAGAGAGCAGTCACTGTGATATTTGAGTCATGTGTGTTTTAAACAGCACAGCTTGGGTGGAACCTCTAGGATACTTTAATTTTGAAAGTACAGTATGATCTGAGAAGTTCTGGGAGTGACCTTTACTAGAGTCACTTCTAGGTATGGTATCTATAAAAGTGGTGTTAATTCTCTCAGTTGTTGCTATGAAAATAAAAATTCAAAAGCAAAGCATTAATCCTTCTAATCCTGCCTACTTTGGACCAATTTGATCAGTGGAGGTTTTACTTTCTCCTCTGATTTAGATCAAAATATCCACCAAGCTTAGTGTTGGACCAAGACTTTGGTAAAGGAAGATGCGATGTTTTCTTCTTGTGTGGAGAATTATTACCAGAGTAGCATTCAGGATTTTTACATAACCTTAATTTATTTTTGATGAAATAACAGTGAGTTTTCAGTGGCTCATAAATGATGGCTGTTTTTGTTGGGCATGGCTATTCAAGAAAAATATATGAACCATTTTGATTGAAGAAAATCATTGCGTTTCTCTAATTGTAAAATTATATGGGAACCAAGTGATAAAAAGTGAAAGGCCAAATAAATTTTAGTTCTTGCTGCTGTGATTTTATAGCTGAAATATAAAATATAAGTTTAATAGGAATGGAGGATGGAAACAGATTTATAAGCAAGCCCACTGAAGACAGTTAATTTGGTATATTTTAAATACATTAAAAATCAAAAGTACAGATTCAATTTTCTTATGCCAATAATAGCAAATATTTTATATTTGCAAATATTTTTTGTTTTCTTATAGAGGTCATTTTAGGTAATGATAATAGATTTTTTTGTCTTTTTGAGACAGTGTTTCACTATTCAGTTCTGGTTGATGTTGAACTCATGTTTTAGCCCAGGCTGCCTGTGAACCTACAGCAATCCTCCTGCCTCAGCCTCCAGAGTGCTGGGATAACAGGAATGTGTTACCACACCCAGTTTGCAATGTAATATACTTTTTTATCCTTTTGAAATTCTTTTGATACAGAGATTTATGCTTGAGAAATGTGAAATATCATGCAAAATTTTATAATATCCTAATGAATTTACATGGAAAAGTCAAACATAGTAAGACCATCATTTAAAAAAAATAGAAAGTACTCTGCCCTATTTAATGCTATACATTTTACAATTAATAAGCAATGAACCTACCTATTAATCATACATGTTACTGATTCCAAATCTGTGCTACAAGAAGCCTGATAGGTCTTGAAGAAAAAAATGTATTGCAAAAAATTAATAACAGAAGGTAATGCTCAGTGCTGCATAGCAGATTGAGAGATATTGCTAATGTTTCCGCTGTATACAGAATAACTTTCTTAAAATAATGTTGCCAAAAATTTAGACTTCTGGACCATTAACAAAATCCATTTTCATTAATATTCCCTTTTATTTACATAGCATTTACTATGTGGTGAATTAAATTGACTGTGATACATAATGTAGAAGAGAGGGTAAATAAATATTTAAGAAAACAAGATAAAGCACTTTGTATATCCGCTAATCAATGAGCCAAAACTGACAAAGAATATTTTTGTTTTGAAAGGAGAAAAATTACATTTTAGCAAACATGTGCTATGTAACTGCAAGTGCCAGAACACTTAGCAGTTACTGGCACTGTTTCCATCAGGCACTTACCTTAATGAATTTCTAAACAAAGAAATAAAAATCACATTAATGCATTCAGAGCCACATGTTTCTTCAATAATATTAGGAATGTCTGTAAACAGTAAATAATATTATATTATTTATCTGAGCTCAACAGGTGATAGAATTTTATTTTAGTGTACTAACAATTTGGTTATAATAGTTGTTATGATTTATGACTGGATGTCCCCCCAAAGTCTCTTGTAGCCATGGGGGCAGGCTTTGCACAGGTGGTTGAATCTAGAGTTTGTGACTGATTCATTGTCTAGTGCTGGATTTGGAGTGTGAGTGCTACTCCCACCTTAGGGTGTGGAGCTTGCATACAATATAAGGGAGGGAAATATCGCTCTCCTTTTTGCTCTTGTTGCTCTTGCTCTATTCTGTGCTACCAGTAACTGTTGCTCCTCTCCCCTACCACTTTGTCTTGGATCCAGCTGATTGTGGACTGAAACCTCTGCAAACTGTGAGCTAAATAAACTTCTCCCCCATTTACTTTGGGTGTTTGGTATTTTGTTCCAGAAATGAGATAAAAGTAACTAAAATAGAATTTCATACCAGGGAAGTGGGATTGTTGTTGTTACTATACCTGACAATGTACTTCACGAGAATAGAAAAGATGGCCTGTGGGCATTACAAGCAGCAGCAAGTCTCTAGTCTTTGCAGCCTCAAAATTGCAAAAGTGAAACACTTTGCTTTGAGAAGAAAGCTATAAAGGACCATGTTCCAGAATGGTGGTGGCCTAGAGAATTTGTTCCTCAGAAATGGATTCAAATTGCTCGGTGATCTAAGCACTTGGCCCCTATAAGTCAGGTAAAAAGAAGCCTGGCTACTGCTCCAGCTTGAAGATTTTAGCATCATCCACATGGCACTGGTTTTAGGTGCATGCAGAATGCAAGAGTTGTGGGGTCTGGAAGGCTTCCACCCAGAGTTCAAAAGGCTTGGAAAGCCAGACAGCATGCCCCTGACAGGGAAATTTGTAAAACTGTGAGTATAAAA
>NW_004955426.1:2377791-2383447 GCF_000276665.1 Chinchilla lanigera | reverse complement strand
TTTTTTCTCTCTTTTTAGGGTACCAGGAATTTAACTTGGGGTCTCAAGCTTACCAGTCAGGCATTGTTTCACTGAGCTAAATCCCCAGCCTCAACGTCTACTTATTAATTAAGTCTTGTTAAAGTTCAATTAGTAGATAGAATATCTTTGAGGAAAGAAGGACATTGCTGGTGAGAATTTACTTGATTCTTTTTTTTTTGGTTTTTCTCCGGTACCAGGAACCGAACTCACGAACTTGCGCTTGCCAAGCAGGCGCTTTTGCCGCTGAGCTAAATCCCCAGCCCCGAATTTACTTGATTCTTAAGCCCATCTTTTTGCATAAGAGGAAAATGTTTAAGAAAATAAGAATCTGAAATTTTAAATTCTATAATTTAAATAATTTTGCCATGCACACAGGATTATATAATTCCTTTACTTTTAAATAAACGTTTCTACTTGTAGCTCATGCAGTACCTAGTAGGAGCCCTTGAGTAGTGGCCTGTCTGAGAACTGTGAAATGAATCCCAAGACAATTCCTTATGTGACTCTTCTCAAGCAGGAGTCCAAAGGCTTCCTCCTAAAATACAAGTATTACATTTCTGCACATTTATTCTTCAGTGGATGGGTTTTTACTGATTCCTGCAATGCCTGCCAGTCATCCTTCCTAATTTCCTGATGCACACTACTTGGCTTCTTTATATGCTGATCTTTTCAGCAATCATCCTTTGTTTGCTTCAGCTTTGCAGATTATGTCTTTTCTGATGAAACTTGAAGTATCCTACATTTCATTTTGGGTCCTGCTTCTCACTGTAGATGTGACTGTAATGAGCCAGCTCTTCCCTTGCCATAGGCTAAATGTTGTGCTGTTTTGAATGTTCCTCCACCCAACCAATTAGTCTATCCCATGTAACCTCAGTCTCCAGCAAAGTTTCTGGACAAGACCAAAAAGTAGAGAAATTTTCTGCCAAAAAAATGTGTGAAACTCTAGTTCCACTGCCAGTAAGATCTTTGTACCCAAATGGCAGCTCCTGTGCCTGGCCTTTACTGTGCTAGTATTTGCATTCTGATCTTCTTTTATACTTCCAGAATATCCCGTCAAGCTTGTCCTTATCACTGTAAGCATGTTTTAGCCGGTATCTGCAAAACTTTCCAAGCTCTTCCCACAAATTAGTTCCAAAAACTAATAAATGTTGATGCTCAAAGGTAAGATACTGTCAGAGTTTACTGTGCTGCATTCTGGCCTTCTGGTCTACCAGAATCTCCCATCAAATTTGGCCCATAGCCTTCCATGGCTTCTCTAGCAAGCATCTCCAAAACTTTCCAAATTCTTCCCACCAATCATTTCCAAAGACTTCTAAACAAAATGGTAGGGTATAATCAGTGCCATGATCCCACTTTTCTAATACCAAAATCTGAGTTAGTCACATTCCTGTCATTGGGATAAAATACCTCGCATACAGAAACTGAGGGAACAGGGATTAATTTGGTTTATGGTTTTCAGATGATTCAGTCCATAGCTGACTGGCTTCGAGGCATAATGAGTGTGATGGAATGGTTAGGAGGACAAAGATGCTCACATTGTGGCACCCAGGAATGAGAGAAAGAGGAATGGGGTTTGGGGCAAGAATACAGCTTCTGAAGTCACTTCTCCTGTGTGATCAACCTCCAGCAGCAAACTGCCACCTAATATCACAAACAAGTACTGAGCTCATTCCCGGGTGAATCCATTGCTAAGCATAGCATCTGCATGATGCAGTGACCTTCTGAACACATGAGACTTTTGGTGAATATTTTAGAGTCATATTATATAACATTTTAAATAACAATAATTTTATATAATATCAATTCAAATAATAAATCATGATGCAAACTATGTATTGTATTAAACAATCACAATTCTTGTGTGCTGTTTGTTATTTACCAAGGTGAAAACTAATAGATTTTTGAAACATTAAATAGCAAACCAAAACAGTTGTGGCTCTTTCCTAAGGATTCTATTTAGTATAATTAAACTGTCACAATTTTGATTTGTTCATGGTAGCTGTGATTTTTCATGAGAGTTAGAAGTGGTAATGATATTAAATTTAGTTGTTCACCCAATAATATTAAATTAGGTAAAGTAACTTTACAAATTATATTCAATGTTAACTATAGATGGAAAAGTGAATAATATAGCCTTTCCTCTATCCAAGAGTATTTTTGTTCAGTGGAAGTGGTAGGGAAAAATATTCCGAAGAGAATGTTTTCAAAATTACATCATTTTGATTGTTTTAAAATTAGTGTGAACTTTCCTGATTACAGTTTTTAATAATAATGCTTCTTGGTTAAAGGAGTTTTGAAATGTCATATTTAAAATTATAAAGCCGCTAAAAAGGTCTTATCTAAAGGAAGAGAAACTCTAGTTTCATGACTAAACTTAAAGTCTTCATTCTAATGCCTCACTCAGTATCTCTAAAAGTTGGATATTCCATGCATTTTGCTTCTTAAAATGCCTTATATAGTGTTTAATGAGATGATAATCCTAAGTATCCTGATTTGATCATTACACATTTCACATATTTATCAAATTATCACCTTATATCGAATAAATGTGTGCAACTCTAATAGTACTAAACATCCTTGCTTAGATTCTCCTTATTTTAAATTGGATGACAGAATATGTCAGATACCATATATCAATGTTTTAAAGCTGGAACCTGAACCTCAATTATAATGACAAAATTTGTGACTCCTGAATGGATCAAATCCTGGTCATCACAGCCTACACTACTGCCTTTATATGGAAAGGTGTTTGTGTCCTCCTTTTATTCCCAGTACTTTGAGGGGATGAGGATGGGAGGAAAAAGAATTAAGATATATGATGTACTGGTACAAATTCCCTATGATGAATACGATCATTTTGTACATCCAAAATGTACCAATAAACTTGATTTATTAAAAAATAAAGATACACATATTCATTCTTTAAACTTATTTTAGACTGTCCCTTCTCTGGCTCTTTTGATAAATTGTCTACTGTTTAACAAGAATTAATCACTTTCTCCTTAAGCTTTTTATTTACCCTTTTCAGATACCTGTTACACCAAATGCAATGCTGAATTACATTATGTAGATCTGACTTCCCCTAGTACAAGCTGAATAAATATAGACCTATCATTATTCTTTTTTGTACCACTTGTGCTTATGTACAAGAACAAAAATAAAGGTTTGGTGAATGACAATAACATAACAATGTAAAATTTACAAATGCATCCTTCTTTTGCAAATAATATTACAGAAGTGATATCTCCCAGAAAGAATCCTCAGTATCATTCCATGGGCTGAGAATATAAACCTGAAGAACTACACTAACGCTGTGTACTATAGTTTGAGTCAGTAGGTTTTCCTGAATCCATTTTACTACAGATACATCAGAAGTATATATGACATATTTCTGAAAACTGATCATAGATATTATACTACTTTGATGCACATTACATTCACATATTTATCCTTGATTAAAAGAAGACTGAGAACAAAAGCTACTTGAAAATATATTACTAAAATAAATGAAGAGGAAATAGGATGAATCAGTTGTTCACTATGTCATATGAATATATCCATTCATCAGAATGAATGTGTCTATTCATCAAGAAGTAATTTTTATTGATTCACTATAATCTCCTGAAATGATAACACTTTTAAAGTGTTTGCTATAGCAAACATACAAATGGACATTACTCTGTGTTCCTACAGGGTCTGATTGTATATGAATACAAAATTATAGAATAATATTTCTGATTATGATATTTGTAACTGAATATATTTTCTTAGTTTGAATATAACTAAAAAGAACAAGTATGTGGTAAGATGAATTCTGAATGCTCTTCAAAAATGAACACTTTTGAAATAATTTGAGTTTTCAAGTAATAACACCAAGATGTTAGTTATTTTGTTCTTAGGTTTTATGCTTTGTGATCATCCTCTCTGTTGTATGATTACAGCTATCATGAACCTAATAATAACTTTTCTTAAATAAAGAGAAACACAAAAAGGAGACTACTTCTTACAATTTGGTTGTCATGGATAATGTTAGAATATTTTAAGGCAGTAATTTTTTACTGCCAAGTGGTAAAAATACAGGGAACAAACACCTCCCTCTTTTTCAATGATCAGTTGCCATCTTTACTCCTGTTTTCCATGCTCTGATGGATTAATGTAGGCTTTTCTTGATCTTTCCACATTGAAAATACTTCTGTGAATTGACACACTGTTTCACTGTCATGTACACAGGTTTGCTGCAACTGTACATTGCACCCTGACTTCTACAAATACACTGTATGTGTTCTTTGCTTTTTTGCCAGTGGGACGAAATAACCGCCACCCACATTTTAAAGGAGGAGAGGTTCATTTTGGCTCACTGTTTCTGTCCCCAGTGAGCTGACTCCAAGGCAGAAAGCCATGGTGAAAGGGCCCTGGTGGAGGAGCGCTGCTACCAGCAGTTGGACAGCAGAGAGGGAGGAGCTAGGGCAGGAGGTACCCTTCCAGGTTACACACCCAGTGAGCTGCCTCTAACCAACAGCAACCCTAAGAGCAAGTTCACTGTGTGCCTCAAACACATGAGGCTTTGGGGTACATTTTAGATACTACATACCATATACAGATGACATAGAAAGGGGGACAGACAGACAGGCATTAATTCCTGCAATAATGAACACTGAACTCTTCCAAGATATTTCACCAGCAAACCAGAGTAAAAAAGTGCTTGCAGTTCCAGTCTGCACCCAAAGGTCTGAGGAGCAGAATGGCTAATGCTATACCGCCAGTCCAGAGACCAGTAGGCTTGACACTTGGGAAGACCTAATTTCTCTGTTCAAATATGAAAGCTCTTATAAAAGCCTATGTCCTGGTTTGGAGGCTATCCGGCAGGAGGATATTCCCCTTATTCAAGGAAAGCCTCCTTTTATTTAGGCTTTCAACTGACCTAAGGAGGCTCATCTACATGAGGGAGGATAATTCACTATATTTCATTTGTTAATTCAAATGTTGAAGTCATTAAAAAGCACTCTGAAGAGAATAACCCAAAATAATGTCTGGTCTAATATTTTAGCATCCTGTAGCTCAGTAAAGCCGGCACATAAAAGTTAATTATCTCAGTATCTTATCAATTTTCTTTTGATTCTCATGTTTATTTTTTGTTCATTTGTTTTTGTTTGTTTATTTTTGTTGACTATGTGGTATTAAGAAAATCCTAACCTGCACAATGGCTTAGGATATATCATATGACATTTTGTAGTTTTTTATTTTTCACACACATTACAACTACTGATGTGGACATCCTGTGTAGAAATACACACAAAGAAATATATTTATACTATTGTAAAAGTAAAAAAGTTGGTCAGTGATGTCAGTGTTGCAATGAACAATATACAGACATTTAAAAATACAATTTAATTCATATTCTATAAATTAACATTTATGATTTTTTTAACAGACAGACAACCTTTTACAAAATAGCAAAAGAACAGTACAGACAATACAGAGTTACAAACAAAGTGGTAGGAAATTAACAATGCTCGTTGTATTACATATTGATATCTTCAAAGTGGTTTATCATGAAAACAGATAGATGTTGCAATATTGGTCAGTCAAGGACTCATTGACAGTTTCTTTCAGCAAAGAAATACAAGACAGTAGA
>NW_004955426.1:2358296-2377276 GCF_000276665.1 Chinchilla lanigera | reverse complement strand
AGGGTTCCTATTTCTCCACAACCTCGCCAGCATTTGTTATTGGTTGATTTCTTAATGCTAGCCATTCTTACTGGGGTAAGGTGGAATCTCAGCATTTATGATTATATATTGAATATATGAGTAAAATAGACTTAGTTGCTTTAAGCTCTAAATAATTGACATTCCATAGAACTGGCTTAAATTCATCAATTAGGCCATTATATTTTCTTTCTTTTTTGCCTACAGCATGCATGTTCAATCTATGGCTTGTGGCCAGCATGCAGCCCTGGACAGATAGTGAGACAGTCCCACAGGGTTATGAAACTTTAACCCTATTATTTTTCATGACTTGACTGTATGGTATTCTATGAACTCTATTGGCTACAATCAAGGTTGATTGTAGGAGAGGACACAGTGGAGTGATAACTCTGCCTTCTGTATATCACCTGCTCACATTCATACAAATCTAAATCCTCTTGCAGTGGACATTACCTGCATTGGAATATGTTAAGTAAGACCTAATGATTATCAGTGACAGGACTGCAGCTTACCCACAAGTGTGTGTGTCCATAGACACAGGCATTTACTTATTACTCACATAAGCAAATTTTTTTTATTTAATTACTGAACCTTGGCCACTTGTGTTATTTCTTAAAATAATTTAATAAGTTAAAATGAGAAAAGGATGTTTGTTATTTATATACATTAACTACAATATGTTTATACATGGCCCAAGACTATCTCTCCTCTCTCAGGCAAACCAAGTTTGGCATCCAGAGCATTATTGTTGCCTCCGTAGGTCTATATCCTGGCATTGTTCCGTTATTTGTGTGGAATCCATGGTTTTCCTTCATGCTGTCCTTCGTTATTCAGTTATGAGGGTAGTTTTCTCATAGAACAGTTAACAATGTGACGAATCATTTTTGTTTATTTCCACACTGATAGACTGATAACCTCCTTCACCCCAATCATTTCATAGCATTCTTTCAAAACTAACACAAGCCATTCATTTGTTATATGAATGCAAACCATTTAACTGCAAAGATTATAGCAGAATTGCTATTCTTTTAGTATCTGAGTATGAAATTTTATATTTTTTTCATAAAATCAAAAACCTTGTCATTAGACAAGTTCATATATTTGTATAGTTAATGTTAATTCCAAATATCGGTAGGCAGAACAAATATATTTTGACAATACACAAGCAATGTGGCATACTTTTTATCAATGCTTAGATTTGACAAGATGAAGTACATTTCACAAATGTTTCTGAATGCTTCTGTGTGACAGGTATGTTCTCCGTGAACTTGCACATGGCTACAAAGAAAGCAGAGAAGTTAATCATGGGCCCAGATGCTGCGTAAAACTATACTTTACGGGCTGGGGATTTAGCTCAGCGGCAAAAGCGCCTGCTTGGCAAGCGCAAGGTCGTGAGTTCGGTTCCCGGTACTGGAGAAAAACAAAAACAAAAAAAAACAAACAAAAACTATACTTTACTTGATAATGAGTATTGTCCATGACAGAAAAAAAGATAACAGATAAGTTATGTGTATTTACCCTTGAAATTTCAATGTAGATTGCTGGATAAAAAACCAAAGGTGATAGGACATAAATTTTATTACATGAGATAGAGCACCATGCAGGTAATACACAAAGTGCAGTAACTAAAGATAATTATCACAGAAAGCTAGTCTTAATAGTTGGTTTCAACTTTAAGAAACATGACATGATTTATTTCTGTCTTTTAGAGACAAATGATTAAGATTGAATCTATAAGATATCATATTATACAGAAATATATTAACATGTTTCCTAGAATTCTTTTTAAATTCAAGCCTTTATGCTTTACAAGATTTACATGGGATACTAAGCATTATATGAAATGATCAGGTCAATGTTCTCTTGTGTCTGTTAACTTCTAAAGCTCTTTTTATCGAAAATATGTCTATATGTGTTATATCATATTCAATGATACAACTTAGAAAAAGTTTTGTCCTATGATGTAATAACTGGCAGTAAGTGGAGTAAAGGGAATCAAATTGATGAAATGTGCCACATTTTGTACACGCAGGTATAATTGTTTTACTTGTTAGCATAGTGTCTATGATGATATGCTGGTCAGTGTATACACTCATGTCTCTATGCACATGCTCATACACACAAAATATTTTAGTGATATAAATTCATGTGCTTCACAAACCAACTGAGATTTGAGCATTCATGCATCTTCTAAGTTTTGAAAAATAGATACATAACATGAGGTTAATTTTACTTTTTAATGCATTAAATATATTTTAATAAACAGATTTTATATAGAATGTTAAAATTTCTATCTGTAGTTTTTCATCTAAATATAATATGGAGCAGGAAGAACATTTTGGGGATTTTCATATCTGAAATAGTTATTTGAGGCGACTCCACCTCAACGGAATGTAAAGCACATAAATCTTTGTGTGTGGGGCACGTGTGTGTGTGCATGTGTGTGTGTGTGCAGTGTTAAGGATTGCACCCTGGGGTCTGTAAATTCTAGATAGGTGCTCTAAAGTTTTGCTACTACTCTCTGATGAACACAGGATTCTTTAAGCATAGGATTCTAATCTTTCCTTTTGAGACACTTTTGAAATACTGGCAATGGGAATTTCACCATGTCCTTGAAAATAGCTGACAGTAGCTTGCCTCCTTCATTGTTTTGGAGAGTATGGGCATTTCTTGACAACTGTTCATCTATACTAAACCTCGTGGAAGCACAAGTGTAAAACAATTAGAGCACTTCCTCTTCCATATAAAATTTATGCAAATCCTCAAATTTATTGGAAATATTTTATTTTTTTGCGAGTAACATATAAACAGTGCACCTCAAGGTTATCTTTCTCCCTACCTCTTAACTTTCCATTTTGTTTAAATTTGACATTATAGATTATATCAACACAGTTTGGAAAGCTAGACTGAGGTAACATTTTCAACTCCAATACTAAAGAGAATGTAATTTTTGAACGATTTGTAGCATATTTTAGGGATGTTCTTCCAGAAAAAAATAGAAAAGATTAGCCAGTGAAAATTTTACAAACTATATGACCATGGAAAACATCTTTCCAAGATTGTTGTTAGTGTTTTGGAATGGACAGTGTTTGACAGAAGCTGTCTAATATTGAGGTTTTAGTAGCTTCAGTGTATATTGCTTTATACTATGTGGGACCTACATTGTAAATATCTAATACATAAGGATTTGTATTAAAAACTGACATGGAAATTCTCTTAAAGCGATTCCTGAGGAAAGAAGAGAGCAAAATGAGAAGTCATGGGAACACATTAGGAAGAATGTGGTTTGGATGGAGAAGAGCTACAGTCTGACCCCAGAGGGAATTCTGGAGAACGAGTTGTGAAAAACACTGTTCCTTCTCAAAATCTTGAATCTACCTTTTTCAACCTGTGTAAGGATTTGATTCTGAGTTGATGTGAGTTGGAACAAAAGATTCAGTGGAACAGGCACTGGAATAGTCTCTGTTTATTTTCCCTTTTTTTCAAATTAACAGGTAATGTGGGCATCATTTATTTATATTTATCATTGTTTATTGGTACAATTTAGAATACATAATCATCATATTTATCATAGGGAATTTGTACCTGTACATGATATATCTTGCTTCCTCTTTTTCCCCCATTCCCCTCCCCTCCCTTAAACCCCTCTTAACCTCCTTATTTATAAAGTTTTGTTTCTAGTTTATCCTTTTATCTTTATTCTTTTCTCTTCCTTTCCCCCTCCCCATCCCTAGTCCCACATTCTTGCTGAAAAATTTTCTTCCCATTTCACAATTTTTATTGTACATTTTGATCATTAGTTACTCTTTCAGTTTCTCACACCAAGGAGACAATGAGATATTAACACGTGTGTGTCTGATTTATTGGACTTAAGAGTATGGTCTCAAGGTGCATCCATTTACTTAGAAATGTCTCAAGTTTTTTGTAAGACTGAGTAGTACTCCATTGTATAAAAAATAATGCTTTTTTATCAATTCCTCAGTTGACACGCATTTGGGTTCTTTTTGAAGATTTAATTATTACAAACTGTGCTCCTATAAACATGGTTGAGTATACATTGCTAAGGTATGATGATTTTAATTCTTCTGGGAAGATAGTAGGGGAATAGCTGGGTCAAATGGGACCTCTAATTGTAGTTTTTTGAGGAATCTCCACACTGGTTTGCACAGTGGTTGCACCAGTCTACACTCCCACCAATGCTGGAGAAGTGTTCCCTTCTCCCCACAGCCTCTCCAGAATTTGTTATTGGTTGATTTCTTGATGATAGCCATTGTTTCTGGAATGAGATGGAATCTCAGCATTGTCTAAATTCACATTCTCAAATGACCAATGATGTTGGACATTTTCATATATTTATTTGGTGTTTGCGTTTGTTCATTTGACAAGTGTGTATTCATCTGACCTGTCTCATCTTACTTTTCTCCTCGCTGAAACAAAATATCCAGCACCCAAGGTTAAAAGGGGACAAGTTTACTTAGCTCATAGTTTGTGGAGGTTTCTGTCCATAATCAGCTGACTCCAAAGTAGGGTGGCTTCACAAAGGAGAGCAATTCATGGCAGGCAGAAGACAGCAAAAGCACCAAGAGATACACGGAGAAACACAAGGCTCTTTTTGTCTCTTATAATGTTTGCAGGCTACCAGCCCTATTGCAAGTGCAGCACGCACACCCTTAATCTCAGTACTGGACAAAGAATCCATCACAAAATGTACATTTGGTTATTTCCAAAAAAGCCAGCCCCCTTTGACTGCATGAGGCTTTGTGGGGATATCTAGACACAAACCATAACAGGCCCATTTTTGGATGGGATCTTTCATTTTACAGGATATGATTTTTCTTCAATTCTTTGTATGTTTTAGTTAATTGTCCTTTGTCTCAGGACAACGGACTAAGTTTTTTCCCACTCTGTTGAATGTCTTTTCACTTTGTTGGTGATCTCTTTTGTTGTTCAAAAGTTTTTTTAATAGGATGAGATTCCAGTTGTTGATTCTCTGTAGCAATTCCCATGATGTCGAGGTGTCTGTTTTAATATTTAGATCCTTGATCCATTTGATTTTAGATTAGCACATGGTGATAGATATGGGTTTAGTTTTAGTCTTTGGCATGTGGAAAGCTGATTGTTTTTCCACTATTTGTTAAAGAAACTATCTTTCTTCCAGTGAATATGTTTGGCCCTTTTGTCAAATATGTGGTAGCAGAATATGTTTGGAGTTGCTTCTGTAACTTCTAATCTCTTCCATTGGTCCTAATGTCTGGTTTTGTTTGTTTGTTTGTTTGTTTGTTTGTTTGCCAGTACAATGCTGTTTTAAGCACAGTAGCTTTGTAGTATAATTTCAAATCAGGGATTGTGATGGCCCTGCCTTGCCTTTGTTGCCAAGAATTATTTTTGCTATTGTAGGTCTCTTCCACTTCCAAATGAAGTTTTGGAATTTTTTTCTAGTTCTGTGAGGTATGCCAATAAAATTTTGTTTGGGATTGATTTATACCTGCATAAACATTTGGTTCCTATAGCCATTGTTGGTTCTTCCTACCATTAAGTAAGAGATATCATTCTATATTTTCATATCCTCTTCAGTCTCATTTTTAATAGTGTTGTAGTTTTCAATGTATGGATCTTTGTTAAACTGATTCCTCAGTTTTTCAGTTTTTGGATGCTATTGTGAAAGGTATTTTTTCCCTAAGTTCTCTCTCAGTGATTTTTTTGTGTGGGTATAAGAATGCTATTGATTTTTGAGGGGTGATTTGTATCCAGATTGAGTACTAAACTTGGCTATAAGATGGAAAAATCAGAAGAAATGGACAGATTCTTAGATTCACAAGAGCTGGCAAAACTGCATCAAGAAGCTATAAAATTTCTAAAAAAACTTAATATCAGTCAATGAAATTGAAAATGTAATGAAAATATTACCAACAAAGAGAAGCCCATCTCCTGAAGGATGCACTGCTGAATTCTTTAAAAACATTAGAGAATATCTAGTGCCACTACTGCTGAAACTTTTTAATGAAATTGAAAAGGAAGCAATACTCATAATTTCATTCCTAGAAGCAAATACTACCCTGATACTAAAAGTAGAAAAGGACCAAACCAAAAAATGAAACTACAAACCAGTCTCCCTAAAGAACACAGATGCAGAAATCCTCAATAAGATAGCAGTAGGCAGAATGCAGCAAATATTCAAGAAGATTATATACCACACCTAATTAGGGTTCATCCCAGGGATGCACAGATGTTCAATATGAGCAAAGCAATGAATCTAACACAGCATATCAACAGAGCCAGAAGCGTTTAACAACATCCAACATGAATTCATGATAGAAACCCAACAGAAAATTGAAATAGATGGTCTTTATCTCAATCTGATAAAAAGTATCTATAACAAACCAATAGCCAACCTCATACTAAATGGTCAAAAACTGCAAGCATTCTCTCTAAAATCAAGAACAGGGCAAGGATATCCACTATCAATACTCCTATACAATATAGTTCTGGAAACATTAGCCAGAGCACTTAGACAGGAAAAAGAAATCAAAGGAATAAAGATAGGAAAGAAAGAAGTTAAATTATCATTATTTGCAGATGACTTGATACTCTGCATAGAAGACCTCAAAAACTCCACCAAAATGGAGAGTATTGTAAATGGGAGTATTTCTCATGTACAACATGGTATTTTGAAGTAGAGATTACTAGTTCTGATTGATTAGTTCTGGCAGTACTTGGGAATATATTAGTAAAAAATTTGCAATGTTTGATTTGATAAAGAAATAGATTCAAGGAATCTCTTATACAACATGGTGACCATAGCTAAAGATGGTATATTTGAGTATGGAGAAATGCTGAAGTATTAAATATTAAATTTTTATCACAAAATATTTATTGGACATAATACATATATCAATTAGCTAGATTTAGTTATTGCACAATTCATGTATATATTTCAATATGTTTATTGTAGGGAATTTTCTAGAGAAGGGAACATTTCTGAGATATGTGTTAGTTGACTTTCTGTTACTGCAAAAAAATACCTCAGAAAATCAACCTACAAGGAAGAAATGTTTATTTTGTCTCACAGTTTCAGAGATTTAAATCCATGGACACATGACTCCACTGTTGAGAGGCCTATGATGATGGAGAACATCATAGCAGGGAGGGTGTGGTGGCGCAAGCTGCTTCTCTTATGGTGGTCTGAAAGCAGAAAAAGGGTAAAGAGGAGGACTTATCCCTTGACTCCTTCATGGTCAAGGCACAATGCCCCAACTCCCTCCCATCAGGAGTCATCTCTCCCAAAGGCTCTGTGTCTGATTTGTCCTTGATTTATACCAACCTGTGATTAACACACAAATTTCTGCAGACTGGATAGTCCATAACCTTAGAAGAAGTCACTGACTAAAATTTAAACATTGTTTATTGGTTTGGTTTTAACATCTTGCCCACAGGTATAAATTGGGTAACTTAAGCCAACAATATATTTTCCCAATTGGTACAAGATTCTATATGGTTGGCAGTGGCCTGGATTGTAAATATTTGTCAAATGTCCCCTGAGCTATTAAATGTAATTATTACCTGTGAGCCAGCAAAGTTATAGAGATCATGTTGAGGCTTCCAGAATTAATCACTTCTTAAGTTATTCTTTTAAAGAAAAAGGATGTCATTTTATTCTTGTGATTGTTTAGAATCTAGAATTCCACAATTTCTGTGTAAAATTGACAAGCTTAGCCACTTAAACTGATCATCACTTATTATACCATGACATTTCGGGTCCGAAGTCCAGGCTAGGTTCTGCTGAGTGTCATGGAATTTTCATAATCTTCAATTCAATACTTGTTTGCTTGCTTCTTTCTACTATGTAAAGCTGTTTGATGCTTCACCCTTGTTTGCCTTCATTGGCAATGCCAAGAATTGAACCCATGGCCTTGTGTATGCTGGGAAAGCACTCCACCAGTGAGCTATAGCCCCAGTCTATTACTTTCTTTTAAAGACTTAAGTAGATCAGACCAACCAACATAATCCAAATCAGCTGGTTAATAAGAGTCACAGCAGTGTAATACAGCTTACTCCAGAAAGAATGACTATCACATAGAACTGGAAGAAAAAGCTAGAAATGTCGCCAGGGTTGTGGAGAAAAAAGTTCCCCTTTCTCATAGTGGGTGGGAGTATACACTAGTACACTAGTGCGCTCATTTTGGAGATGAGTATGGAGATTCCTCAAAAAACTAAAAATAGAAATTCAATTTGACCAAGTTATACCTCTTCTGGGTATCTACTCAATGGATGAAAGACAACATATAAGAATGGTTTGTGCAGATCCATATTCACAGCAGCACAGCTCATAATAGTTAAATCCTGGAAATGGCCTATATGTCCGTGCACAGTTGAATGGATAAAGAAAACATGGTATACACATACACAGAACACTGTACTACTCAGCCATACAGAATCATAAATTTGATGCATTTGTAGGAAAATGGATGCATCTTGAGACCTTAATGCTGAATTAAGTAGACTGGACATAGAAGGTTAAATACAGCATGGCATCTTTCATATCAGAAACCCTAAGTGTGAATAATTAAAGAACAAAATAAAGGATAGCCTAGGAAATCAGGAGATTGACTTTGTGGAGATGGGAAAAGGATTTGAGACCAGTTTAAGGTGGGAGAGTGCAGCTGGAAGGGGAACTCAAAAGGATCGACATGCACATATGTAGCAATTGTTCACAAGGAATCTATTCATTACATGTTGTAAATATATACTCATAACATTTTTGAAATTAAAAATATTCATCATATTTATGTCATTCAAGTTCAGGGGAAAATGCAGAGATAGTTTAAAAAGTGATGGTAATCTTGCAGTCCTTTTTAGATTTATGTCTCCCTGAAACATACAGCAAGCTTTCAGACCTAGATGATCAGCTTTATTGACTAGACAAGAATTAAAGGCTTTTGTAGGTACTAACCTTCAAAAGGTATAAGATAGAATAAAGAACCGATTCAAAAAATGTCTGGCTGCAGTGACTGTTTACATTCCAAACTGACCAGGGATGTAGTTTAAAGGTTTTTATGTCAATCTGAAACTAAAAGGAAGAAAAGGAGAGGCCTATGACCAAGTTTGTGCTTCTGTTAATCTTGAGGAGCAAAGATCAGGACTTTTATTACAAAGGAATGTTCCCTTTAATGTAGAACATTGCACTTAAAATGACACATCTGTTCATAAATAGCAAGTTTTAAATTTGTCACAGTGTTTAATTATTAATAAAAACTTGTCCTCGTGATCTATTTTGCTGTAGTAAAGACAAAAAAAAATAAAAAATAAAAATAAAAATATAAGCCAGGCATGGTGGTGCACTCATGTAATCCCAGCACTCGGGAGGCTGAGGCAGGAGGAGCACTGTGAGTTCGAGAGCAGCTTGGACTACAAAGTGAGCTCAAGGCCAGCCTGAACTGCATAGCAATGCCCTGTCTCAAAAAGGCAAAAAAGTAAAAGGAAAAAAAAATTTATGGTAGTGACTTAATAACTGTGGGTTTAATTTTAAAAGTGAGTTAAAATATTGATTACATTAAACATGTATCATATATAAATGGTCAAATACACTATGTAGCCAAGAAGAAAAAATAAATGCTTATAGGGACCCTTTTATCTTGATTTTCTGGTTCTTTTACTGTAATGTACTAAAAGCATTAGCCTTTCAGTGTTGATATGCTCCCATTAGCAATACTGCCTAAACAGGTTACAGTAAAGCCTTCAAAAACAATCTAGTTAAAATTATTACAAGAACCAATTTAGAGTCTACACACAGGAAATTTTTGCAAGGGCAGCATTGGAATTTTTAATGCAGCGTTTTCCTCCCTAACAATTAAATAACTTCAGACTAAGGAGAGCAAAAATTATCATTACAGTGATTTAATGAACTGATAAAATAACTGAACACAAAATATTCTCATATTTCAGGCTAAATGAGATATATTCCATTCAGTTGCTACATAGTAAACATCTTCTTTCAATACAATTTTTATTCATTTAAAATTCACACTACACACAAATAGGAGAAACCTTGAGGTAAGTTTCTGTTTTACAACTGAAGTCTGTAAAATGATCTGTATTGACATACGATATTTTGTATTATGATTTCACTATCTGAAGACAACTAATTATGAGGAAGATTTTATTAATTCATTGTTCATTTTCTCACCTGAGTTTTAAGCTTGTTTTCTCCAGGTAAATATGTGTAACTGTCCCATGATTCAGTCTTTGCAGAATTAATGTAATTATTGGGAATTTCAAACGATGTGCTTTTAGGAGCAACTATAATTTACTGCCTACTCTGTCAGCTATTTACCATATAATTTTCCTAATCTTATAAAAACTTTGTAATAGTTTGCCCTTCTCTTAGAAATGAGTAAATTATACCCCAGAAAGATTAAGTTATTTAACCTAGTTCATAGAATTAGTAAGAAAAATAAAATGTGATGCAGATATTTCTCCTGAATGTAGCAAAATAGAATGCTTTTGATGAAATACTTTGATCAAGGATTGAAATTTTTCCATGAATGCATTTAACAAATACTAAATAAGACTTCTGAACAGATATAGAAAATATTCCACATAAAATTTTAAATTTTGGTATATATTTTCATGCTCAGTTTTTTAAAGTACTTATTTGCTTTTAATACACAAAATAATACACTATTATTCACAGCACAATGTTTTGAACTATGTGCAAGTTGTGTATGTTAATGGGAACTAACTTACGCATTACCTGAGATTCTTATATAGTTGAAACATACTTGAAATCTTCTCTTACTAATTTTCAAGTATTCAGTATACTGCTGCTTACTATAAATCACTATAAATAATGCATTCAATTTAGTGACATAACTGAATAATATTAATGAGATTACATGCTATGCTATATGTTTACAACTCAATTAATAAATAATTATGTGTTGTCCACTAATTCCAGACATTGCTTAGTAATAGAGATACAAACATACTGTAGACATAAATAGATATAGAAGTAGATATACAGATAATATAATGATAGATATAAAAGGCATATGTATATGTACATACATATATGTTTTTGTTTCTAAATTGAACCCATTCACTTTCCCTTCCAAATTGCTTCCCATATAGATATCCTATTTTTAATGAATGGCAGTAGCATTTCAGTTATATATATGTATTTCAATTATATATATATATAATGTGTTTTATTACTAAGAAATTTTACTAACAGTCCAGCTGCGAGTGTATCATAAGCTGTGAGTGTGTGTATAGACTTGCGAATAATATCTGGGGACTAATCTTTGCTCTTCCTTCTGCTCGAATCTCCTATTCCTCCATTATCAAGTGTGAGCCCAGAGTCTCTTGGTCATTTTCTTCTCAAGTACTAAACAATCCTCTTTCTCCAAGACCTGGGAATTTTCAGGGTCCCTTGTTTGTCGCAGCCTTCTCCAGATACCCATGCATAATGCATATTTGTACCCCGTCCCAGACTTTCTTCCCTATAAGCCTTTGCAGTCCAGAATGCTTAAAGCGGAAGTCATACTCTTCGCTTGGAACTCTTCCTCTTTCATTTCACCAGAGCGCTCTTGCCCTCCAGCAGAGTCAATAAGTTGTAATTTGGGGTTTGTCATCCGTCCTCCCATTCTGGACCATAGGTTACATAAGAGCTGGGAACATCATGTTTTAAATTCTGTGCAACTGATTTCAGAGTTTGAAAAATTCCATGGACTAATTTAGATATAAAATACCACTGATAAATATATTAGTGAGATAAAAAACTGTAATTACAAATACACAGGATATTTCTATATCCATGAATGACTTTAAATTTCTTTTCAAAATTTTATTTTCTAGATTACTTAAAATATATATTGAATTTTTATGAAACAAATAATAATTTAACACCCTAATGAGTCCCTAAAACTCAATTATTTGTTGAGCTTCCATGATGTCAACTGAGGTCAGCAAACTTTGACTTAATAAAATATTTACAATGTTATGTTAATCATTCATTTCAGCAAAGTGTGAACATTAGCTAAACTGTCATGTAAACAAATAGTTACAAATAATTACTACTGATGTAATTTAGACAATATAAACTCATCTGCTATAGAAAACAAATTACAAATACACAGACTATTTCTATCTCAAAGAATATTTTCAATTAGGAAGTAACTGAATTAATTTAATCATTCTATCTTCATGGAATAGGTTTACATTCCTCTTATTTTTTAACATAACATAACGGAACAATGTTGATGAATTAAACCTTTGCGTGTGTATATGCACCTGTCAGTGGTTAACGAATGTGTACCCCAAGGCTGTCTATTATAATAAATGCCCCTACTTGCAAATTATGGCTGTCTCCAAAAGTGTTAAACAGTCGTCTAGAATTGCATGTCACCATAACCAGCTTTTCAATTATAAAGTCTCATTTTTACAAGATCATAATTTGAAAGAAATACTTGCACCTGTCTAACCTGCCAGACAGGTGAAAACCGGTGAGCCCATTTCTGGTACAAAGTAGTTAATGCTGTTGGAAAACCCCCACGCAACATGAGTCTACAAGGGTATATTGTGCACTGCTTACAGCAGGCTGACAGATGACAGCTAGAAGAACGCAACTGTTTTGCAAATGCCAATTTTTAAATATGTATAATGCTTTGTCCCTGAATTTAAACTGTGAGACGATAGGATATAGCATGCTGCAGCTTGTATATGAGATACAACTTTTCACAGACAAACTATTTCAAATGAAATAAGAACTTTTAAATATGTTATGTCACAGTTTTTAATGAAGAACTTCTTGTTCAAAGACTTTACTTTCTGTAGAAGATTGAAAGGTGGCCCCCATAAAGATAGGACTACATCCTAGTTCTTCGAAACGGTGAATGTGGATTTATTGGAAACTAATATATTTCTAAACGTAATTAAGGTTCTTGGGATGAGATAATCCTGGATTATACAGTTGAATCCTCAATCCACCAGCAAGCCTTCTTACAAAGACAGAAGATAAGACACAGACACACGGAGCATAGTAAGTAATGTGGCCATGGGGATAGAGTTTAGAGTGGGGCACCCTGGGAACTCCTGTGGCCACTGGAAGCTGAACAACTCAGGAACTGATCCTGCATCAGAGGTTTCAGAAAGAGCACAGAGTTACCAACACCTTAATTCCAGATTTCTGGCCTTCCCAGTGTGATAAAACAAATTCTGCAGGTTTAAGCCTCCCGGTGTGTGCCAGTTTGTGTGGCAGCTCTAGGTAATAATATCCTGTTCCAAAGCCTGCTCTCCTTGCACTAAACAAGAAAATAAATGAATGAAAATGATTTCGGACAGTGCCTGTACTAACTGAGAAGCTTGACTGACCACACTAGGAAATACACATTTATCAAGAGAGGTATAAAGTCAAGCCAGTGCCCGTCCTGTGCAGAATCTTCCACAGAGCGAGTGATCTTGTCACCATCACCGCTACAAGTAGCGCGGAGCGCTGCACACAGACCACGGACCCCTGTGGCCCTCTGAAAGTGCTGAACCTGCTGCCCTCCTAGCCCAAAGACGGCAGTGAGGAACCCCTGAATGCAATATTATATGAATGAAAGGTGCGGCCTGGCATTAACAGAGAGATTAAGTGTTGCTTGAAATCATATGAATGCACGTAGCTTTCTGGATGATGAAAAGTGATTTCTTAAGCAATATTCCATTATTACCAAATCTTGAAGACAGAATAAATCCGGCTATTCTTGTAAATGATGTAAGTGTTGGACGCTTTTTAAAACGGAACTTGAAACTCGTATTAACTGAAATTTAGTTAAGCCTGCTTTCTATATTGCCAAACATTCACACGTGTTAAACAGATCAAAAATGATTGTTAATTCCCTACCACTCTGTTTGTAACTCTGTAATGTCTGTACTGATCCTTTGCTATTTTGTAAAACATTGTCGATCTGTTAGTATTTTCCTCCTTTTATTTCTAAAATAAAAAAAGATCAAAAATGGAATTAAATTACAATACTATCCTCAATCAGTTTATGGAGTAACATCTAGTCTAGAAATTAAAACCAGACTAGTGAGTCTCATTTGAATTTTATTTAGAATCACATTGCTATGTCGTTACTTGTAGTTTAAGCTTGTATCAACATTGCTGAAGGGAAAGAAAAGGCTGTGGTGAGACATTTTCAGTTGTATGAATTCCATGTTAGTAATCAAAATATCTAAAGCTTTGATCAGTTTCACTATTATGAAGTGTTTAGTAATGGAGCAATTGCAAAATCCTCTTGTTTTTCTTTAGAAAGAAGAGGACATGTTGCTTATTTAAATTATTTGATCAGAATTACATCATATTTGTTCATTTTTCCCTCCTATCTTCTTTCATCACTTAGTATGTGTTATGTCACTGAAATCATCATTTGAAATATGAGCAATCATGAATAATTCTTTCACCCTCATGGCAGAAGCTGTGAAATCACACACTGGCAGGAACACAGAATGGGGTTAGAGTCAGGTAAGTTTAGAGAGTCCAAGGTCACAAACTACAAGGAGGTCTGCAGCATGAGTATTCAAAATGCAAAATTCCATCCCCTCTACGAAGTGGTCAAATAGATTTCAGACATTTTACATTTTCCAATATATTTAACCACAGTATTTCTTATGTAAAATATAATGGAGAGTTATAGTATAATTTAAAAATTTCATCTCCTCTCTTTAAAATATGGGAACTGTGAAACATTGCTTCATATTTTGTTCTATGCTAAATCTGGTTAGATCACAACTAAGCCTTTCGTCAATAATATTTATAATTGCCTTTTTAAGAATAAAGAAAAAATTACCAGCGGTTATGATTCTGCTTTTCTGAGGTGACTGATCTAAGAGCATCCGCTATCTCTTCCCAGGACTGCAAAATGTGTCTTGCTCAATGACAATAAATGACTCCATCGAGAACATTACCTGAACACTAAAACCACATTTTTCTCTCTGCCATCAATTCAATCACTGCTCTATTCCTTACTTTGATAACATTATTCAATTTTATTAGATATTTTTCAATAAAATCAAAATATACCATTAAATACGTAAATGAAAATATCAAATATACCTCCTCCTAATATTAAATTTACTGGAAAAAATACAGCTGATAATAATGAACAAAATAATTTAAAGCCATTTTATACCTTTCCTAGTTTTCTTTCATTGTAACAAAAAACTTTCATATGATATATGTGTTGCCTTTTTTCTCATTATCTGTATGTTGACTATTTCCTACTGGCAATTGTATATTTCTTTCAGCATTTTCCAAGCTATATTAATTCACTCTGCAGTCTGCCATATGTCCTATTTTTGTCAAGAAAATAAGCACTCACTCTAATATCTAAGGTGACCATGACATCAGACTCAAGCAAATACAATTCCTTAAAACTACAAGCAAATTACCAAAATTCTGAAGTAAATTTTCAAATTAAAATTATTTTTCTGGCCAGGTGCAATGGTGCATGCCTGCTCTAACAGCATTCAGAAAGGCTAACGCAGGAGGATCACAAGGTCAAGTTCAGCTTGGGCAATTTAGAAAGAGATTTAGAGAAACACTGCCTAATAAATTAAAGCAAATAAATAAAACTGGCTCAATGGTATTGTAATTATAATCTCAACACTCTTGGAGGATGACATAAGAGAATCACAATTTTGAGCCTAGTTTGGGCAACTTAGCAAAATATCAAAACTTTGTCTCAAAATATAAAATAAAAATAGATTAGGGATTCATCTCAGTGTGAAGTCTCTGGGTTCATTGCCTGGTACTAAATAAAAGGGGGGGGTACTACACTTCTAGACTTAGTGAAGAGTTAAATGCAATACCTATTTCTGAACATTGTCACATATACTAAAGCAAGTTATTTATATTTGGAGAAATGTAGGTAAGCAGAAGAAAAACACAGGAGAAAAAAAATAAATATATACCTCCTCTTCATTTCAACAGTATGTAAGTCAGGAGCGTGTATACCAGCAACATAAATGAATCTAGAAGGAATTTCTCATCATGAGAATAATGACTTTTTTTTCCAGTGGTAGTTTTACTTCCTATCCTTGCATGGTTTAAATGCACGGTCAGTGTGCCGGTGCCCAGGCCTCATTTAATTCTTTATCTTTGCCCTCAGATAACAGACTTGTTTAGTCTCTTCATTACCATTAATCATCTGATATCTGAGTGTGTTATTTCAGAGCTGAATAGATTGAAAAATGTCTAACGACACATCATCCAGCTCTTGTTATGCCAGCATGTCACACACTTATGAGGACATTTCCGAAGTCAAAGCAATCCCTTATGCTATGCTTGTGTCTAGATGGCTTCCCAAAGCCTCATGTGGCCATAGGTGGGGTTTTTCAGAAATGACTGGATTTAGGGCAGGTGAATGTGGAATAAAGGTGTGATATTGGGATAAAGATTGTGATACTAAATTAGTTCACTGCTCAGAATTAGCATAATTCTGGGTGTGGCTGAATAGATTTATTGAAGACAGAAGCTCCAACCTAAGTGTGAATGGCACCACCCAAAGAGCTTGAACTGTGGATAGGATAAAAGAAAAAGGCAGGCTTGCTGCCTGCTGCTTACCGACTGCTGCTTCGCTGCCTTCTGTCTGACATACCATGAGCTGTGTCTTCTCTGCCACGCCCCTCTGCCATGCCACCCTCAGCCAAGCATGGACTGAAACCTCTACAAACTGGGAGCTGAAATCAATCTCTCCTTCTTTAACTTTGGGTGACAGGAATTTTGTCTCAGCAATGAGAAAAGGAACTAAGCACCTTCTACTCTCCACCATGCCCATATACTATTCCCAAGGAGAGTAACCTCTCTTATATCTGTATTTCCAAGACCCTTAGTTCTTGTTATTCCTTCTTTCCCTCCCCTCTTGCCCTTGGTCTCCTGGACCCCTCTCCATTTTGCAAAAATATGGCAAATTTTTGTTGTCACTTTTTACTCTGCCTGACTTTTGAAGAAACCTTCATCACAGGTATGGATGGACAGCAGGTATGGCATTTGGCATTGCTTGCAGTTGCATATATTAAGGAAGGGCCTCTTTTAATACCACATTATTAAGTGTGCATGTTTTGGTTCTAATTTAATGCTACAGTGATACCTGAAATGTTCTATATTTTTGAAAATTTGCTTTGTGGAAATAATTTTAGAATAGTTCAAAAATTTTTAAATTTCTTTATTGAAATTATTTATATTCTATCTCACCATGTATACACATTTAACACTAAAGATATCAACTATATCTTATTCCATTATTTAATGTTATTTGAGAAAGAGCAATTCAGGTTTTCCCTTTATCACCCAACTTGGTTTCTATGAGCTCAGCTGCTGTAATAAGGAAATGACTCATTTCCTTTCATTAATGATGCATTTTAAATACTTTTTCCTGTAAAATTCCATCTAACCTTACTATAGGTTTAGAATATTTTTAAAAGCAAGCTGGTATCTTTCCATTTCTTTTGTGTAATCATGTCTTTTAGTAAAAACACATGCTTAATTAGGAGCACTTTCAATGGCTTTGTAACAGTTCTTCCATTTGTTATGCCATTAATATATTTTTTCTCAACTAAAAACAAAACAAAAAACAAATAAAAAGTACAAGAATTTTAAGCATCCAGGCTAGAAAAGGTACAAAACAGCACAGCTGCAGTGGTGACATGTGGGAGTCCAGAAAGTAGAAGCAGCTTAGGACCCTTTATCCTTTTCAAGATTTGTCTGTAGTGTATTGAGTTCAGAGTTCACTTTAGTGGGTGACATTCAGGTGAAAGAAAATCATCCTCATCTTCTCCCCTTCCTTTTTGCATGCCTAGATTCTACTAGTTTTGTTTCTCTAGTGAAAAGTATCACAAAATCCTTTTATGTTTGTAGGTTTAACTAAAGTCAATAGAAAGTGTTCAATATTTACATGTTCACCAAATATTTATCCCCTCATCGTGAACATTTTTAGAAGGTGGGGCATGGAGAAGAAGATGCCGTGAAAGGTGATATAAGGAGAAGAAATAGAACCAGGAACATTCTGGGAAAAATGCGCTCACAGTTATGGTACTGCAGATCAATTCTTTCTTCAAACTAATTTTTGTTTCTTTTTCAGTAAATATATGTTGTTTCTCCTGGAACCATTTCTTCTTATGTTAGTGTTATTTATGCTTAATCTCCACTCTTCCCTAAAGCATCTTTTATGGCAAGTTCCTTTTGTTCTCCTTTAGCTCTAGTGAATAATACATAAAATTCACCCTTAGCTGGTGTCTGAGAACCTTAGTTTTATGCCTTGAGAAGTTAAATGAAAATTTTGTTTACAGTGAACTGCCTGGAGTTTAGAGCCCACTGCTTTGCACTTCTGTTTTTCAGCACTCCTCTTATGAAAGTATATGCATTAATAATATGCTACCATTCAGCATTGTAATTCCCCAAACCATTTTTAATTTGAGCAGAATTAAATTACAAATGTATCTAAATATTTAGGCGATTTTGTTTACATAATCCATCATCAGACCTTTTAGCCAAATTTGTAGATTAATTTTTATGCATTCCGAATAAGAAGAGGATTTTTAGATTTGCACTGATTTTTACACATATTGGAGATTTGCAGTAGAACTTTGTTGTGTGTGTTTCACAAATGCCCTGAAAGCCTGGGGTGTGAGCTGATTATAGGATTGTGACACCAACTATAGCAGAAAGAGGAGACTGTGAGTTGTGACCTGGAAAGAATAATGGTGAAAGTGTCTTTCAATTCTCAGGGAACCACTCAGGTACAGATAAGGAATCTGTCCCCAAACAGGGTTAAAATTTGAATTTGGCTTTCAGAAGAAAAGTAGAACTTTATATTGTGTAGGCAATATGTTAGAACAGAATGAATCCGTATTCCTATAATAAGTTCCTAAGTTACTTTACTTTTCATTATTACAGAATAATTACTTGAAAGAATAGGATAGAA
>NW_004955426.1:2354275-2357472 GCF_000276665.1 Chinchilla lanigera | reverse complement strand
GAATCTCCAAATTGATACTCAGTTTTAGAAGCAACAGGGCAGAGGAAACTTAGATGCAGATGGCTTTTTCTTCAGCTGTTTGCCCTGCCCTCACCTGTGATTTCACTCCGCGTTCCTAAAGTATGCGTTCTCAGCTGCTCACTGTCAGCAGTCCATTGTCACACCTTTATGAGCACCATATTCAGGGCTTGTCAAATGCAGGACCAAGGCAAATTCAGCAAAGTGCGTTATTCAGTTTAGGACCCACATATATAGAGCACAGGTTGACTTTTTAGAAGTGGTGGAAAGTAAGATTCACATGAGGAAAAAGTAAAAGGAATATTAGATGGGCGGGACACAGCCCCAGGAAGGTGAAAGAAGGTGATCGATTGAGAGCTCACAGGAAGCAAGGAAGCGACAAACGAGTCTCTAGGTAAAATATATCCTGCTCATTCCTGAAGTTTTGACAATGTTAGAATATACTCAGAATTCTGTTTCTCCGAAGCCTTAATAAGAGTTTTCTGCATAAATATCAATGTGTTCATAAAACATGAGTAGGGATAAAAAGGACATTGCTCTGTGTATAGAAAGCAGCATGTAAAGATTCCAAATTCTGTGTGACCAATCACAGCAAATTTCAGTGGCAGAGGAGATTCTGGTGAAGTGAGAAGTCATGCAACCCCACTGAAGATTTACTTCCTAGAAATTGAACTATTACACGTCAAGAGTAAAGGGATTGAAATTCCAAAAGCTGATTTTCCCCCCATGAAAACTGTGGTTGGTATGAACGCAAACACACACAATAGCATATTTACCCAAGTTACTAAAGTGGCATATATCATGTACTAACAGCAATAATGTGCTACTCTGCCCAGGAAATGATAAAGCTGACTCATTTGTAGGGAAATTGATGCACCCTGAGATGACACTGTTAAGTGAAGTAAGTCAGACATACAAACTTAAATATCCCTTGGTTTCTCTTATAAGAGCAAAACGGACGATAGATAACAACAGGGAGGGAAATCAATCTTTCTCAAAGGGAAGGGAGTCAAAAGATGGAGGGTGAATGATGGCTTAGGGTGTGTTATTTACATATGCCAACTCTGCACAAGGAATGTAAATCGTAAATACTGCAGGTATATACTAATAAGAAATAAAAATTGAAAGTAAAGAAGAGGACTTTAAACCAAGAGAAGTTATCTAGATGTTTTAATATGAAAAGATTGTCAGAGGAGTTCTCTGGAAGGATCCGGAAAATGGCGTTTGGGCTCTGTAAAATTTCCACCTCCATGTGGTCTGCAGAGCGTCATTACAGGTATCAACTGGAAAGCCACTAAAGATGTAGTCTGCAGCCCTGAGAACCAGTAACTGAATCACACTGTGATCTATCCTATGATTCAAAAGCCTGTTGAACTTCCAAGAGCACCACTTGTTTAGACTATTTGTTGGTTTGTATAAAACCAGCCCAAAATATCATGGCTTAAGTGGCTAGTATAAGAGAGTCTTTGTTATTTTCTTTATTTCTTACATTTTTACTTGAGTGGTTATTCCAGTAGAATTACTTGTCATTGTGTGTGTGTGTGTGTGTGTGTGTGTGTGTGTGTGTGTGAGAGAGAGAGAGAGAGAGAGAGAGAGAGAGGAGAGAGAGAGAGAGAGAGAAATGCTGAGGATTAAAGGCACATGCTAAGCAAATGTGCTAACACTGAGTCACACCTTCAACCCACTTGGTGTCATTGCTTAAAGGTGCAATCAGATAATGGCTTGAGCCTGACAGCCAGGACGGCCTCCCTAAGGTGTCTGCATCTTTGTGGCGATGGCAGACAAGCTGGACATGCCCATGCTGAACTGCTTACCAAGACCTTCCTTCAAAACTTTTGCTTATGTTCCATTGGCAATTCCCACGCCAAGGGTCAGATTCTATGGGGAAGACAGGAATTCAAGGGTTTGAATGTCAGTGTCACGATTTAGTAAGGAACACAGAAAAATTATTTCTTCTCTATTTCTCTCAAGAATCTCGATTTTACTTGTCTCTTGCCTGCTCAGGATGGCAACAAAAGCAGCAACAAGAGAAATTCATTTCATGACAGACTTTTTGTAGACAAACCTTCACTATTAATTCAATGAAATATCGATACTGACCAGCACATGCCTCACCAAGGGAGATTTTGAGAGCTTTTCCTTTACTACCAGGCAGACTCAAAAGTTAACTCCAAAGAAAACAAAACAGAAATAAACTGGAGAACTCACTGGAGTGGTAAACATTAAGCTGATCTTCACTACTTCCTTATGGCAGAGAGTTGAATTTGTTGGCTGCACTCCACTCATCAGTGCTAGACCATGGATAAGCAAGCCACGGAGCCCAGGATAGAGGTTGCATATAAACCCTGAGTTTCTGAAGAGAAATACACTTTTACTTAACGATACAGCACTCCTCATGAAAACACTGTTATAAATGCACTCAGATAAGCTTCCTCGGTGATAGATGTTTTTAGTCAGCTCTCCCACTGCTGGACACATTATCCAAGTCCCATGATTTACAGGATGGAAGGTGCAAGGTATTCCATCCAAGGTCACTGGCTCAGAGGAAGACACTTTGGAATGGAAGGAGATAGTGGAGCAAAGATACTTAGTTCATGGTCGCTGGGAAGCAGAGAAGGGGAAGATTCCAAGAGGCAAAGCGGCAAGAGACCACAGACCCCAAGTTGCACCTCCATGACCCACCCAGACACACCGCAGTGAGCTCCAGCAACCTGCTGGGTGGAGCCTAAACCCACTCAAACTGAGACTCCATCCTAACCACTAAAGTAGGTGATTATTCATTCAGCATTTGACAATCAAAACCTAGGGTCATGTACAGCCGTGTCTTCCTGAGGTAAGGAGACATCAAATATTGAAACTCGCATAAAGAATTGTATATATAAAGTTGAAAAATTCTAAGGTTTTTTTTAACTGTAAGTTAATCTGAATTTGTTTAGGAGAATCATGATGATAAAAAAAGTACTTAATTTCAGCATTTGTTACTTGTTGACTTTTTAATGACTGCTCAAAGAGAAGGAACAAATGAGATGAGGGAAAGGAGAAAAGAAAGAAAGACAGAAGGGAAATATATATATATATATATATATATATATATAAAATATCTCCATACAAATATTTACAGGAGAAGGTGGACTATTTTGTCTCAGTTGCTCAAGATTCCATCAGTGGTTCCTGCTCCA
>NW_004955426.1:2316206-2354175 GCF_000276665.1 Chinchilla lanigera | reverse complement strand
ATATTATATATGGATATACACAGGATAGCTGGGATAATTGTACTTCTGATTTCTACTGGTCTATTGAAAGGAACAGTTAATGCTTACATTTTTTTCTTTTTAATTTTTTGACTAATTTTGCATGCTTATATCTAGTAATCTGAACAACTAATTTGAAGACAATAATACACAACATAGCAACCAATATTGAATTCCTACCATCTTGTTTAGTGAAATTCTGTATGGTTTCTAATATTTTTTTCATTAATTTTTATTCTCTTTAAAATTAAAAAAAAAAAGAAAAAAGAAAACAGTACATAACTCTTATCATTCTTGCCACTATAAATTTAATTAGGCATTCAGGATGATTACTTCATCTGTAAATGTAAAGGAGGTAGGCTATATAGATCTTTCCAGACTGTAACTTGCAATGTCTATTATAAAAAGGAGGAAATATGACTTTCTTCAACACAATTTGACCTCTGCATAAGGGTTGCTTTAGTTGAGTTTCATGCAAGTCAGGGAAGTGAGAAAATGAAATCATTGGGAGACCCTTACAGTTAAAATCAGCAGTAATTTTGTGTTAATGTCTGCGAGTAGTCTTGCAAGCCTGTCTGAGCACCAGTTTCAGCTAATGCAATAGCACAGCTCTAGTATGCTTTTGGAAAGTTTTACACTTTGCAATAAGAATGGATCAGTGATGAGCACTAGTGGTCAGTGATGAGGATCATCCGTGCTGGATTATTTATTATTCCATAAGAAGAGGCAACAGAAGGATGATGCGCATGGAATAAGGACAATTTCAGTCATTTTTGTGGTCATAAAGTGTAAGCACCAAACAGCACTCTTCCATCAAAATACCTTTGGGAGACTTCCCCTGTCTTTTGTTCTTCTGAAGCTCTAAATATATATGGCTATGTTCCCACCAAAGTGCATGGCTAGAATAATAAATCAAATATTCTGTACCTCACAGTATTACAAATATTGGAACTTTCCACTTTCTCAGGACCTGAAATGCAGTGCATGTGATTGAACCAGTTGGATCAAGGGTAGAATACAAAACAAGATGCAGAAGTCTTGTAGAATCCTGAAAGCAAACGCTCAGGCTTTAACGTAAAAGACACAAGAGCTATCAAGAAGAGGTATAGCTGGGCTAGATAGAATTTCTATTTTCAGTTTTTTGAAGACTCTCCAAACTAATTTCCATAGTGTCAGAAAATGGATGGTACTTGAGACCATAATTCTAGGAGAAATAAAGCAGACACAAAAGATTATATGCCTCATGGTTTTCTCTAATATGAAAGACCCAAAATATGAATAAGAGCAAAATGGATAAAAAGGGCAAATTAAAGAGACATATTAGGAATCAGGGCAACAAATACTTGAAATGGAAAGGGGCTCTGGAAAAAGATGGAGCAGGAGGGAGGAACCAGGGTTTAGAGAAGATCAAGACACATTATGTATAGGCACCAGTTCTCCATGATCAATGTATTCATTATGCATTGCGAGCATGTACTAATTCAATCTAAAGGATGAATATTAAAAAGGTAGAACAGAATGACATCAGAGCTTCCACTGTGAATCCCGTGGAAATCCTCCAGGGGGAAAGAGGAAAACTTTGCCTCTTTGTTGGTACTCAGAATTTATGTGAGGAGTTGATGTCACCATAGAACAGATGTGCTATGTCTGCAGGACTGTTTGAAAATTTAGAACATTCATTTGCATCCTGGAATTGACTTCCAAGAAATGGGCTCGGTTTGAGATCAACTTGGACATTGTAAGGATATGTTACATATAAGGTAGCAAATAAAACAGCACACCACCTAGCAGCTCAACAGCATCAAGGAGAGTGAGACTTTCAGATCTCTGCTGGGGGTTTTCTCATAGCTGTGGATTCAGAAGCCAGTGCACTTGTGCTAGGCTACACCACACGCGGCAGTCAGAGAACGACATGAGGCCACACTTCACAGTGGTCCCCAAGCTGTGGTCAGACTCAGTGATGGAAGGATAAAGTACAAGATGTGAACATCAATCCCTGACCATACTCTGCAAAATATTCCACCCCAAGAAAAGGTGAAGTCCTACGAATCCAGTCTTAAACTGACACTCATTTCTCGTTGTCCAGAATCCTGTCAGTGTTAATCATTCAGTGAATCTCTGTGGATCAATGTGAGTGCAGTGGGTTGAATTCTGGACCACTCACTATCACTCATATGTTGAATTTCTGATGCATAGCACTTCAGGAAGAGCTCCAGTAAAAGTAATTTTGTAAGCAATCATCAAGTATTTTAACTGTATGTTCTCCTTTCTAAAGTGATTTAAATAGAAACTGAGTAAAATGGTATGCACATAATTGTATTGTTGGGAGAATTATGAATAGAAATTAAATATCTTTGACAAATCTAAAAGATGTGGTTGGGACTAAAATTATATTGGAATATGGAAATTGCAGAAGATGTTAGCTTGAAATCACAGGGAAAAATGGAGGATCCTCAAAAATTGGTAAGTAATTGAATATTATATAAACAACTAAAAATAGAATTTTTTCTTCCTAAAGCTTCTTGAAAGAAAAAATACATGTGTGTAATTATTATAAAAATACATCATCCGTTGTCAATTAAAAACTTTCAGATACAATATATATAAATGTAATGATGTAAAAGAATGTATGTGGAGTTATATGGGAATACAGTACATAAATCTTACTAAAATAGTATAAATCCCAAGCTGATTCTGATAAGTTATGGATTGCAAATCCTGCAGCAATGATTAAGAAATCAATTGACTTAACATATTACACTAAAACATTCAAATAATATAGAAAGCAGGGAGGGAAGAGAGGGATAGGGAACATAAACCAGTTAGGAGATGTGTACATACACCAACTCCCCATGATAAACATAATCATTTTGTACTGCAAATTGTGTTAACAAAACTAAACAAATGAATACTCAGTAAACGAATCTGATGCTGGAAAAATAAAAGAAGAAAATAAAAGAGATAATATAAGAAGAAGAAAAGTGATTTCAAATGTGTTATGTACATATACAAATCCCCTACAGGAAATGAATCATTATTCATTATAATGAATCTTATTACAAACATATAATAATAAAATTAAAAATCCCCAAAATTTTAGAAAATTAAAAATATATAAAAGAAGGCAACTGGAGTACAAATAATGTAATAAAAAGACAGAAGAAATGAAACTAATGGCAGATGTCAAATCAGTTGTATGAATAGAAATAGTAATTATCAATTAAATAAACAATCTGAACAAAATGTAGAAATTATTTAATTTGTTACAAAATGATAAGTAGTCCATCAATAAGTGTCTATAGAAAAAATTTAGTTCCAGTACACAAAATATCATTATTTTAGTAAAGTCAAGGTATAAACAAGATGTACAGCATACTTAGCCACTATAAAAATACACTATAATTCTATCACAGGAAATACTTGAGTATAAAACATATATCTATAGATAAGTATATGGATTTAGTGTCCATAAATGACTCAAAAGATTAGGAGGATGTAACAACTGTAAACATATTTTACTTAACCAAATAATCCAAAAATACATGAAAAGTAAATTGACGTAACTGAATGAAAAAAAAGTTAGTTACCAAAATCTCACTTTCAGTAATGGGACATTTGTAGAGAAAATCAAAGTAATGGAAAACTTTGCAGTAAAATCAGCTGATAGACATTTATAGAATTTTCTACCAAACAGTACCAAGACACACAGTGTAATATAAATTCTATACGTCATGCTACTGACAATAAGGGAACAATGAAAAGGGTTATCTCGTCTTGCTGTGTCTGTTTAACAGAAGAAAGCCTGAGGCACAAAAGATACTGAGGAACCTTAAACCGTGGGTTTGTGAGTGGGTTAAGGAGAGGAAGGAATAGATAGAGGAAGACGCTTCCCAAGGTGCTTCTTCAGCAGTCTGTGACTCCAGCAAAGGTTTGGTTGTCCTTGTAAAACCAAGCAATCATTCCTGTGGAGGTGAGGTCGGTCTTAAAGCGCAGCACACTTCCTGTACTTGAGGACATTCAATCCACCCATTTTAAGCAGCAAACTTCATTCAAGTCTGTCAGACTTGTATCCGATTTCTCATATATCTCCACCCTTAAGGAGCATCATTGAAGGCAAAGAAAGAGCTTGAGCACAAAATGGATTCTAATGAGTGGATACCATTAGGGAAGGAAGTGAAAATCTCCTCATGGGGGAAGGCCAGGAGATTATACACACAGGACAATCACACTGACGAAACCAACTGTGTAACCAAGACTAGGGAGACTTCTTTCTCTCCGGGAACTGAATTTACAATTTACAGTGAGATCTTTATCTTAATAACATTTGGATATGTTACTCAATAATGAGGTCAGTTGGGTGCTATAGGATTCAAATTAGCATTGTAATGTTTCAGAGATTTATCTGGAACTTCAACAAGAAGGATGTCTCATGCTTTTAAAACTAATTTGTGAGCACACCAGAAGCTAATCGCATATTTCTCATTAAATGAGCTTATCTTCACACAATCAGTTCCCCTCCTATGTACAAAAGATACTGTTTTCAAGTGAATTGCTCTGGAACATTAAGAGCAGAACAGCTGTGCATGATTCATGGTATTATAATAAATGCTACGAGAATTTATAACAAATTGTCAACCATTATTATCTGTTAACAAAATAATTTATCATCTTTTAATTTTTAATTCATAATGAATAATTATCAATTTAATTCAGCCCTCTTTAGATTACTGAATTCATTAAATGATTTGATTTGGTTCATTGATCACACCCTAATATGTATGAAAACACTATATTTTGAGTCTGTAATCAGCAGCTCTTTTTTTTTAAAATCTGGGCTTTGCTATGGCTTAGTTATTTATACAAATATTTTATGTATTTTCATATGAACTTTAATTACCCTTACCATGCTTTAGGAATAATAATTAGCAATACCATTACCTCAATATCTAATAAATGTGCAATCCAGATTTTTTTCATGAATGAATAATAGGGGTGCTTTGTTCATTCATATTCTTATGTATTTTTTCCTTCCTATTATTTCTGGCTTACATAATAGATTGCAACTGAAAGAAGGACAAATCATCTATCCACCTTTTGGTTATCATAAACCCTCACTCATAAAAATAAAAAATAATCTGCTATATCATTTTTCTGATAAACACAAAAAGACTTTATTACATTAGGGAACAAAAAAATCAGTTTCATAGTATTACATGCCAAGGTGATTCCATAATACTTAACATTTGAATATGATCTCAGAAAATCATTTGACTAAATCTTCCTTTTACTGTGCACCTCAAAGTTTATGTAAGAAAAGCAACACTGCAGATTATAAGAATACTTACCACTTGCTCTCAGTTTGAATCCAAACCTGCAGACAATATGAAATGAAAACAATACCAGCAAACAAACCTCAACAGCCATCAAGAAAATGGGTTTAAATGACTCAAGGAGTTAAATTGCTACTACAATGTTTTTTAGGTAAAAGAATGAAGTTTTACCAGTTATGTTATCCACAATCTCATTTTAAAAATATAAAAACATTCTCTGGTTGTTCCAGAACAAAATTTGAGTAGTAACTCATTTACCTGAATAGATTGCTAAGTTAAAATCACTTCCACGATAGCTTCAAAATAAATAGAGCTCTGGACTGTACTGATTATTGTTAACTAGGTCAAGGTGAGTGCCTTGGGAATGGCCTGGGGTTTCAGGAAAGAACACTCCATAGTGTTTCTGCATGGGTCATGGAGCTGTGACCTAGAGACTATATGTGATATGCCTCCTGGTCCCTTCTTTTCTGATTCTGTTCCCCTGCTCTGTTTCTGGGCTGGCATGAGGTAAACATCTTTCCGTCACCATTCTTCTGCCCAGATGCTTCTGCCGTGGAGCCAGCTAATGACCATAGCCTGACTCCCCTGAAACCATGAACCAAGTAATTCTATCCTCTTTTAAATTGTGAGTGTGAGGTATTGTGTGTTAGGAGAACACTGAATAATACACAGGCTCTTTCCAGGTAGTAAATAATAATTGAAAAATTTTACAAAAAGTTTACAGGTTTTTTGTTTTGTTTTTTGGTATGGGGAATCGAACTCATGACCTCGCACTTGCCAGGCAGGCGCTTGAACCACTAAGCTATATCCCCAGCCCTAGAAAGGTTTAAAGGTAAATTCAGGGTTCTAATATACCATTAAGAATGATGCTATGCAATTCTAAATTATTAACATTACAAAATGCCCTTACATTTCTTTCTGGTGTGTGTGTGTGTGTGTGTGTGTGTGTGTGTGTGTGTGTGCACATTTTGCTGGGAGAATCATTTAAATCACACAGTTTCTATTTATTGCATTTTTCTATGCTATACAGCTTTTCTATTGAATATTTAACTATTTCTAATCATATTTTATTGGTGCATTTCAGATATATATCTGGAGCACATTTATCATAGAGAATATGCACCTGTATATTACCTTACGTTTACATAAGAAAACAGAAAATACGATTACAAAATGTATGGTGTATGTGCGTGTGTGTGTGTATGTATCACATGACACACACATGTGTGTCAGTACATAAATACCAAGAAATCCTTGTGTTCCTCATGATTTTGTCAAAAGCATATTCCAATGATAATTGAATTCAAAATGAGCTTGGGTTATTGTGGTTTTAATTGCTCTATATATGGAATAAAAGTTTGTGGTATGTTTTGCGCCATCAATCCTTTTTTATTAAATTTTTACATCATCATAATTTTTATAATGTTATATTTTATTTTATTTAGATTTTCTCCTTGGAGAGAAGAATTTAATAAAGGCTTATTTCCTGGCTATAGCAAAAAATGTAAATAGTTAATGAAACCATTAAAACATTACTCACTCATCAAGCATTTAAATGTGTGATGAGGATAGTTTTGTTATTTTTAGATATGTACATAATAATCAGGGTGTTATTTCAACTAAACTGTTTACCTAAACCATTATTTAAAAATATCTAAGATCTTCATTCTGTGACTATGAATTCTGATAATTTGTGGAAATAAAACAATAATCCAGCCGCATATTGGCATATTGTTGGAAGACTCTCAAAGAATTAAGGGTGTAAAGAGAAATCTTATTTCTCAGGAAACATTCAATTGTTCTAAATACCAAAGCATTTTTTCCTATTATGCCACTGATTGTGAGTAGGCATGTAGGACAGGTCTGATCATAGCCAATGCTGATAGACACTTTTAAGTAGTTATTGTTCTTAAAGATAGTTGGAAGGCCAGACCCCTACTTCTCGCTGCATGAAATAGCACAAATGGAATACCTGTATTCCCGCCGTGGGCCACCCTACAAATACCAACTGAATTTACCTAAGAATGATATTATCATTGTGGCTAATGGTTGTGACAAAGGACAGCATGAATAATTAAAGAGTAGATAAAGTCATAGATCCTGAATAAGTTATGACATTCTGGAGCCATTAAAAATAATCAAACCCTGAAGGGTAATTTTTAAATAAGGACGTTTAGCAACTACTTTCTTATGCAGAATTGACTGGCTTAATCCATTCTTCTGCCAAAAGTGATAAATTTATTTCCAATATCTGTACATAAAGATCTTAAGTTTTAGTTGTAAGTTTGTACTAGGAAAATAGACTAGCCAAAATTAGTTATGTGTTGCTTTTATTAGATAAATCCAGGTACAAAGGGAAACAGTGAGATATCTATTGATGTTTTTATTTTGTAGAGTCTTGTAATTGGCATTTAAAATTTACATATTATTTAAAATTTACCGGGGATATACCTTATCGGCACAGTGCCTGCATGGCAAATGCAAAGTTGTGAGTTTGAATCCTTGTACCAAAACCAAAACCAAAACAAAAACAAAAAAACCCCACATGTTAAAAACAAAACCACACAAAAACCATAAACATAATACAGAATTTCAAAATAAAATTTGCATATTATCTTAACAAAACACTTGTTTTTATGAATCCTATTTTTCCAATGAGAAAAATAAACTCCAAAGACTTTTTAAATACTTTTATCACATCAACAAGATTAATATATTTTTGTGTATACTATGTATTTTTGTGTATACTTTGTACTATAGATTTTTCTGTATACCTTGTTTCTAAGAAATAGTTTTCATTCTAATGATGGATCACAGTCTCCTCCTCATCTGTCAGTGGGAAAACAACTCCATGTTTTGTGGTTCTGTTCTCTGTGTTCTCCTATCTCATGACTATTTTCAGAGGGGTTATTGAATTTTCCTTACCCTCAACATTGCCACTCTATCATTTCTGATGTTTTGGTAATTCTGAAATATTTTACAAAGTAAGAGTTACTAGTTAGATCAAATATTAGTGATACACAAAAGAAAACAAAATAGTATTGCAAACTTTTTAGGGAGACATCTAGTCACAATAAAATTTATTATACATTAAAATATATTTTTGCATTGCTTCTTGCTTGACTTTGAAAACAAAAGGATCTAGCACTCAGCACTAGATAGCTGAGTGATGATCAAAATATGCACTGGAATATCATTCTGCCATTGAATAAAAAGGAGGTCTGTATTTATTGCCATAGATTTTCATGTCATTTTATTGAATAAATGTCAAAGTCATGTTAATAAATGATTGATAAGAAAATATGTAAACATGAAAAATATTCAGCAGTTCCTAGAATGCTGTTAATGGTAGTTACCCAACATGATGAAATAAAGTTCTTGTGAAAGTGATATTGTTTGTTCTTCTCTGAGAATGTTTTAAAATAAATCATAGCTGAGAAACTAATCATAACTGTCAATAACAATGAGACTTTTGATGTAAAAATAAATGTATTGCCCAGAAAATAAACATGCTATTTCATGGAAGGCCTATTTTACAGCAGTGGCAACATCTGTCATTAATGTGTCCATTCTCTTATCCAGCAAAAATAACTGATTGTTGAATATGTGTCAGAAGCTATTCTTAGAATTAAAAGTGCCGTTGGAAGCAAGGTGAATTCTATAACCTCATAAACCATTCCTTGGGAGAATAGAAAATACAAACAAATAGTGGGAGCCTATTGCAATACAAAGCATTGGCAAGATGAATGAATAAAAAATTATGTGCATGATGAGATTGAGAAAATAATAAGAGATTGAGCATGATGGGGGATTTATGGAAAGTTGGTTATGAAGCAACTGTGATTATGAAATAATAGAACAATGACCTATATGAAGTAATAGGGTGATCTATTTCAATATATCAATATTTCATTTTATGATATTGGTTTTCTTCTCCCTAGGTACAAATTTCATGAAAAAAATGTTATCTGTGCATTTATGCACTGGTGTGAGATTCTTTCCTTGAAGATACAAATATATGATTTCAATTCTATAGGAAACTAAACATAAGTTATATATATATTTCACGATGCTGAGTCATATTCTTTGTGGACCTGTGTGGCTGTAACGTTTTGTTTTTTGTCTGTCTCATTGTAATATATGCTTGGAGATAAAATACGTATGTTCAGTTACTACTCATTTTAATGACTTTGGAAAGTTATTAACTTTACCTTAAGAATGTTTTTCACTTAATATTACAGCTGTTTTTAGTATTACCTCTCCTTTTTGTAATTGTAAGCTTGTATTTGAGATACTCCAGAATTAGTAGTAGTAATTTCTACCAGATCTGAGTTTTGCTCCACTATTTATCTCAGGGTAATTTTTGCTCAATGATCAGTCATGTATGATCTGTTCAGGAAGGTGTCTTTCTACTCCTTCCTTGACCTTACATTTCCTGTTTTTGTTTGTTTGTTTGTTTGTTTGTTTTACCATGGTATATCAGTCACTAAATTCATTGAGCATAATATAACACCTACGAAAATCTTGACTAAAAATCTCTACTCTTAGTCTTACCTCCTAAATTTAAAAATTGATTCATTTAGAAATTATCTTTATTCATGGTAATTATTCATAGGGTTTGTCAAAACAGAGATTGCTGGTCCCTCCTAACAGAGCTCTGATTCCGCAGTTGTATGGTAGGACCTTAGAATTTGTTTTCTTCAAAGTCCCTGGATGGTGTGATGCTGCTTATAATGGCTTGTAGCTAGATGTCTTCCCAAAGCCTCATTTACTCCTACTTGGGACTTCATGAGTGACTGGCTCATGGGTGTATACCGGATCGTGCGGGTGTGATACTGGATTAGTCCACTGATAGTTAAGCAGAGATCTCTGTGTGGCTGACGGACATAATGAAGAATGAAGACCCACCCTGAATATGCCTGGCACCAATCAATAGTCTTGTAGACTAAATAGAATAACAAGGGAAGGATGAAGGAATTCTGGCTGCTGCCTGCCTGCCAGGGCCAAGAAATGTTTCTCCTCTTGCACGACCCTCTGCCATGCTGCCCTGCTCTGTAACCAGCTGGATATGGACGGAAATCTCTATGAACTGTGAACTAAAAGACACATTTACTACTTTAACTTGTGGGTGTCAGATATTTCATCCCAACAATAAGTAACTAAGAACCTGCCAGTTCGTAGATTGCATTCTGAGAATTGCTGCTCTGTATAAGGACTACTGACATCCCCAGAAAATCAACAGTACTCACTTTAGAACTTCCATAACATATTTCTGATTTTCTTTAGCATGTCTAACTACATGCAAATAGCCATGAAATTCTACATTTCTTGTGTGTTCAGATTACATTCATTACTTCTGAGGTAAGAGGAAGGGAATACTGTTATTTATGACAACACAGATGAACTTGGAAGGCATTATTAAATGTATTAAGCCACTCACAAAAGAAGAAATATTGTATAATCTCAGTAACATGGTACTCTCAAATAATTAATCTGTAGATACAAAGAGTAAAGTGCTGATTATCGAATCTGTGCCATTGAAATGCAGGGTGATGAGGTGTTTGTCCAAAGATGCAAAATTTCAGTTTGGTAGGAGGAACAGTTTCAAGAGATCTGTGATGGTTATTCTTGACTATCAACTTGCTCGGATAGAGAGAACACTGGGAATTAGTAAAGCATGTTTGGGTTGACTGGGTGGGTCATGGGATATGAACGTGGAGACTCTACATAGTCGCTGATTCTTCCTTGTCTCGCTGTTGCCTAATTCCATGAGCTGAGTGAATTTTTCATGACATTCCGTTCTGCTCTGACTTTGTGCTTTGGAATTAAGTGAACCACCGATTGAATTCCTTGAAACTATGAACCAAATCAAACACCTGCTCCTTTAACTTGTGGGTATCAGAATTTTTTCTCAGCAATGGTAGAATTGAATAGCGGATTTACTGTGGAATATGATGTCATTATTTAATAGAGTATCTTTGAAAAATGCTAAAATGGGATGAAATTTTGCTGTGCAAACTGTATGCAATGTGACTTTTAAAGTGTTGATATATTATTTGACATATATACACATATATATATACAAATCTTATGCCATAACTTACATTTTTCAAAGAAATTAAACTAGCCATTGTGGTGCAGTTGTAATCTGAGCTACTGGGAAGATTGAGGTGGGAGGAACACACCTTCAAGGCTAATGTGGGTAACTTAGTGAGGCCTTGTCTCAAAATAAAAAATTCATTGTGCTAGAATTAGGCCAGGCACTTGCTTGGCATGAAAGAGCCTTTGAATTCAATCTCTAGAGCCATACATAAAGGTGAATCAAGTCAAGGAACAAGCTAGTAATTTTTAATTGTTTAATTTGTATAAAACATTATGTAGTTTTACATGTAGACATAAACTGATGTGTTCTGGTGCAGACATTTTTGTGGTGCTTACAGCTGGTGTATCAAAACAGAAATAAGAGGTCACTACATCACAGTTCACAAGACAAAATCCAAGTCCTGGATTTTCTAGATTTCACCAGAAAAATAAATTGTTCAACATGTTGCTCAAGCATTTATTAGCACTATACCCAACACAGATACATATATTTCATGGTGACAGTTTCATTAAACTCCAATTTATTGAAAGAATAGCATAGATTTTTGCTAAGTAATATGACGGCAATATCATAGAAAGACAATAACATAAATAGAATTTTAAAAATTGGGTTATCTGGGCTGGGGATATAGCTTAGCGGCACAAGAGCCTGCCTGGCAAGCGAGAGGTCCTGAGTTAGATTCCCGTACCAAAAATAAATAAATAAGTAAGATTAGGTTACCTTTTTCTCTAAAACAATTCTTAATGCCTTTCATCTCACTTTGTGAGTTTTTCATTACAACTGTGAGCTTTTCTATTTTCACAAAGGGGAGAACATCTTTGAATATTAGCCCCATAACGTTCTTCTTTCCCTTTTCTTTAAAGACAGTAAACTGGACATTTATATTAAAAAAGCATAATACAACCTTTGTCTCAGTAAAAAGTCAGTGTATTAATGCGAAAGAAAATATGTCTGCAAAATGTAGTATTAGGCACATCATAGTATGCTTCTACAAAATCCCTCACATTTTATACTTATCACACATTTTGGGGTTCATCTTTTGATAAGATTTATATTTATACATCACCAGAATGTCTGTACATTCCCTGCTTCTTCCACCCCTCTTTTGTGCCATGTTGAATTGTCTATTAACTACAGATCTGCATATTGTCACCTTATAATTCTGGTGATTTTCATCACGTGCTACCATATATTTAAAAATTAGTGACTAATTATATTTTTGTCCTGTTGACTTTAAGATGCTATATAATGTTAAAAACATCACTATCCAAAAGACCACATCCTATCAAATTTACAGATATATTGGTATCAGAAAGGTTCAAATGTGACATGAGTCAGACAACTGCGAAAAACTTGCAATTGATTTTCAAAAAGTCATTCTTTTAAAAATACATTGAAGGTCAAAAAAATTATGCGTACAAATATAAACACAATTCCACCAATTTAAAATAATTAAGGAAAGCCTCTTGTTAAGCAAATTTATGAAGATTAACTGAAAAAAATAATCATTCTCTAGTGCTTTGCAAACTTGAAGAAAATGATATGTAATAAGAATATTATGAAATACATATTTGTAAATCTCAAACTTTCCCAGTGTTTGAAGTTGGTAGGAATGGAACTACCAAATAACTTGCAGACTTTGTTAGATTGTGTGTGAACTACAGCATACAGTCAATGAGGGACATTGAACTTGAGTCCATAGAACTCGGCTCACAAAGGTCCCGAGCTAAATTTCTTGAGTGCTTTTTATTTGCCGAATGAAGAAAAGGAAGATAGGGAGCAGTAAACCTTGTAAAGAGGTTTAAACACTGAAGGGACCACTGGAAAGGCAGCCAATTGATCTACGAAGGCAATCTCCTCCAGTGGTGTTGAATCTGCAGCACGCATGTAGCGGTGGCTTATTTATAGAATTGAAAGATCTAAAAGTTTTGCCATCAGTATAGGCATTTGCTATCCATACCCTACACTGAAGAGATACATGCCAAGGCACCACTATAACAGATCATTAAAAATACTGGAGAATAGTTAGATAGGATGTTTAATGCAACAGGAATAAAAGTAATGTAGCAAATTTTGGAGATTTAGCAAGTGGGATTAGAAAATTAGGGCAACATAAATGAGACAACAATTTTATAAGTGAAACATGATAGTAGAGTTACTCTCTTAAAAGTACCTTGCATTTTTTCTCATATAATTTGCAGTATCTCATCATTGTGAATATTGGCTAGTGCTATTAACCCAAAAAATAACAGCTCTGTCCTGTGGACTTCCAGCATGTAACAGGTGAAATTTTCCTGCATGAATTTATGAAGTAAGGTAGAAGTGCTTTCAAGTATACAGTGTTTATATTCCAGGATAAATGTATGTGATTAAAAATAAGAAATATATCTATCAGTAACAATTTTCAATTTGCTATGACTTCTTAATACCATTTCACTTAACTGATTTTGAATATTATTTCAAAGCATTGTTCATCTTCATAGCAGCCATCCAAAAACAAATGAAAGTCGAGTATTTTGTTCTTTGCTTGTTATCAGTATTCAGAATAAAGAATTTAAATAAACGAGGGGGAACAAAGATTTACTATAAATATGATGCTGAGCTCTAGCAGGAAAACATTATAATGAAAATTTTCCTTGCGGTTTTGATAGATTAATAAGTCCACTTCTATTCTTTCTTGAATAATAATTTGAAGTTTCCCAATGAATTTGTGTAGTGATAATTCTAGTTTTGGCATTTGGGGGAAACATATGCCTACAAAGGAGTTTGGCTGAAAGTCAAATGTAAGCTCTTCTGAGCTATTAGAGTGCAGGGATCTGTCCTAATAGACAGAGTGCTGCTGGGAAAATATTTACAGTAAACAGTCTAAGAACTGTGAGGAGGTTAAACGAATCTCCTCTGCTGACCTACCGCAGAGTGGATCAGTCACAACTTCATAGAGCCTGCAGATAGTCAAGTGGGAAGCACAGCACTGTAAAGAAACAAAGAAAAGCAAAACTTTTAATTCTAATCTGGAAGCTCAGACTATACTCACTGGACCAAAATCACTTATGCATGAAGCATTAAATTGTATATATTTCTTTTTTTTTGGTTTTTTCTCCGGTACCGGGAACTGAACCCACGACCTTGCGCTTGCCAGGCAGGCGCTTTGCCGCTGAGCTAAATTCCCAGCCGCTAAATTGTATATATTTCAAAACTATTGCTATGTTTCTCTCTATTTGTGTGTTTTATCACTTGTTAAGGAAAAACGAGCAAACTTTTCCGTGTTAAGATTTCTCTAGGATTTTTTGACCAATTTTACATGCTTATAGCTGGTAATCTTAACCACTACTTTGGATACAACAATATGTGATATAACAACCATTGTTGAATTCCTATCACCTTGTGTTTTTGAAATTCTGTATTGTCCCTAATGTTTTTTATTATTTTCTGTTCACTTTAAAATAAAAAACAAATTGTGGTTATAGAAAAAAAGACTTCTAGTTTATGTGCCTTTCATGCTTTAAAAGATCCTGAGGGCTACAAACACTTTTTAAAACAAAATTTCATATTTTAAACTATATAATACAGTTTGTTAGACTAATGTATATTATGACTGTATTATGAAGATTAAAGTTGAATTGTTTATATAACCTGATAATGGAAAAGGAAAAGTTTAAAACTGTGCTGAAAATGAGTAATATGGAATCTCTTTCTGCCCCAGCTTCTAGATAACATGGGGATGCTGGGAATATTCATTTCTAAAGAGTGAAGGAGTTTTTCCTTTGTGCACATAGACAGTGTAATTTGATAATGAAATTTGAAACAAATGAGTTAACTGAGAACCCACCCTCTGTAAGAACCTGTCACCCCTTCCACATGACAACTAAAGCTTTCCAGTGTGCCCCTTTAAAACAGAAGCCCAATAAGACATTCATTTAAATAAGAGGTGAAGTATAAAATGACAATTTGAGGAGAATTCACCAAAACAAATCATGTGCTGTGTCCTGATTCCTTCTGTGTTTGCCATTTTTTTTTAATTGCTGGAGTTCTACTGATATGTATTTTTTTGTTTTTTTTTGGTTTTTTGGTTTTTCTCCGGTACCGAGAATCGAACTCACAACCTTGCGCTTGCCAGGCAGGCGCTTTGCCACTGAGCTAAATCCCCAGCCCCTTACTGATATGTATTGCTATCACTTTTTCACAGAACCTCAAAAAGTCAGTAACTTGACTTCCTGTCCTGGTATTCTTATGCTGAGTGATATTTTAAAATCATTTTTGCAAACTATTTGACAGATCTCCCATTGAGAATCTCCTCCCCTCAAATATGTGTGGATTTGAATTTGTTAGAATATCCAGGAAAAATAACATGCTGAGATCACTAATGCCAGGTCAAAGACCCCACTCCTACCAGAAGAAGCTAGGAACTTCCTAAGAAGTCTGACTCCCAATGTTTCGGAGTTCACAGCACTCCCAGCTGAAAGGCAGCACCAGTGATACCACGAGATAAACCGTCTTGAATATTTACCCACTCTGATCTTCAGGTGACCACAGACATGTTCATCTGACTGTACCACATGAGAGACCTAAGTGAACTCCTTCAGGTTCTTACCCAAATATTAAAATTTGATTTTAGTTTGAGTACATGAGTACATATAGCACTTAATGTTTATATTCCTCCTGGGAAGTGGGTACCTGTACACAGCACATCTTAATTCTTTTAAATTCTATCCCTTTCCTCTCTCCACCTATCTCTTAATCCCCTTCCTTTCTCGTTTTTCCCCCATGTTCACAGTACATAATGTTTACATCCCCTAACTGGATTCTAACATGGTTCCTGACACTCTCTTCCTCCTATCTGGAGTGCATCCCCAGGGTATCCATCTCCCTTGAGTGCTGGCAAGACTTGTGAATAGGATAGGATATCTTCTTTTCTTGTGTCATGTAATGTAAGACAAAGGTAATGATGTAGTAGCTAGTGTAATAACATTAAATTTTCTTAGGCTGCATTGTGGTATGCTACATATGCAGGGTGCCTTTTGCGACCTTGAGAAGACTGCCCAGCTATTTCCTGAGCAGATTCTTCACCCATGAAAAGTATTTGCTGCTAAATGATTGTGGTTTTAAATTACTATAATTTGGTTTCACTTATTGCACAATAAGAAAAATGAGCAATTGGCCCAAAAATATGAGGCAGGTACACTAGTGATTTCAAGCTCATAAGTTTTTGGCATAATGTGTTAGAATCATTAGAAAGTACTTTGAAGATGTTTTATCATGCACACATAATAGAAAGACCATTCCCTTTTTTGTTGGATTTTTTTCTATTGAGATAAGTTATTTACCAATATCCATAACATTAAGGCTATAGGATAACAGACTATTGCTCTGAGATTCAAAATTACAGGAAAGATCACCAGAAAGATTATCCCCAAGTAATTTCTCAACAGAGGAGAAAATGCAAATCTCATTTTCACACACACACGCATAAACACATACACACACACACACACAAATGCATACATACACACAAATGCATACACACACATGAAGAAAAAAAATTCTTGAAAATGTCTAAATATCTTTTACTAAGCTACTGAGTTCCTTAGTTTGGAGACTTACGTACTGCAACTATAATTTACTTTTGCAAAGTGCTTCTTGCCTTGCTGCACATGTGGTGACAATCTGTATTAAGGCACAGAAGGCGGAGCTTTTATACTCATAGAGCCCCTATTCCAAAAGGCGCTAGAGCAGCTTTTCTCATCTCCCAGTTGTGATGCAGTCTCATCAATCTTCTTTTGCATCTGTTCCAGAAGTCTGCTTTTATCAGTACAGCTTCCTTCCGTGGTGTCAGAGTAATCTAGTTTATTTCCTTACTGTCTTGAAAGTGTATTTGGTTACCAAGGAAAATCTTACAAACCTCCCAGAAATTATCTATTTAAAAATTGAAGCAATTAGTAATTCATGAGGTACATATAAGCTTAAAAGATAAATCTTTAGTGTAGGTATAGGTCATCTGAGTTGAACTGGGGACATAGCACAATTTATTTTGAAAGTAAATTGATTATTCTGCTACTTCAAATGTATTTGTCATGAAATTAATATAGCATTTTTATGAGTCCTACATTAAGAAACAATGAAGTATTTCTAAGGAAAATCGTCCCAGTTTTTGACTGCTATTTCAATCTGTGTGAGTTTTTCATTCATTTGCTTTTTCAAGATACTTGCTTTTCTCCTTGTTCTTTTCTTGTTGGGTCTTTAAAAACATGGACACTCAAGATCAGGTTTCCTGCGTTTAGAACACCTGTTTTGTGGTTACCCTTTCTCAGCTGTCACCCTTCTCATGTAAAACCTCCAAACCTGTACAAGACAATTGAATGGCACAGATTTCTATAATGTGTGGACAGTGATTGCCAGGAGGTATATTCTCCTGGATGTTGCCATTCATAAAGTGATTCCAAACCTGAAAATAGACATTAGGTTAAGTATTCAGAGTATTAATTTTAAAAACATTTTAAGGAAAATCAAGCAATGAAAGAGTTATTTGGTTTTTTGTTGTTGTTTTGTTTGTTTTTCTTCTGGTACCAGGAATTGAACTCACGACCTTGCGTTTGCCAGGAAGTTGCTTTGCCACTGAGCTAAACCCCCAGCCCCTGGAAGAGTTAAAATGGGAAAAAAATGCAAAGAAGATTTCAATGAGGCTAACTGGTGTACAGTTTTGAACCTGGACTATTTCTTATAAAATCAACCATTTCTTTTCCTTACCCCCTCTTCCAAGTTCTCAAGTGTTCTGAAATCAATGCCTATAACAAAAGAACAATTTTTACATTCCTACTTTTACTTAACTCTTTCTTTTCATATAAATTGAGAGAGGCTTTCTTTGCCTTGTTATTTTTATTTTTATTCTCAACAAAAGATGAAACCTAATTTGTTTCAATATCTGGTGACTGATATACATCTATGTTTTGCTTTGCTTTGCTATATTTAGTTTACTAGTCTATCAATTACTATCACAGTAATAAACTCAAGATAACCCTGTATTAGTCAGCTTTCATTATGTTAGCCAAATACCTGACACACAGCTTAAATAAAGAAGTGTTTATTTTTTCTCGTGGTTTTAGGGCACTCAGTTGAAGGTCAGCTGGCTTCAAGGTAGGAATTTGGTTGTGGAAGGGCCTTGTGGGGAACCACTCAGACTGCTTCAAAGCTCAGGAGCTTCTAAAGACACTTGAAGATGTGACTCTGCATGTCCAGCACAGGTACAGTAGGGCACAGTTATGTAGCCATGACCTAGCACAGGTAAACACTTATGCCCTTGCTAGAGCATTATGTAATAATGGAAATATGAGATAACAATCTGTATTAGAATTATACAATAAAGATGCAGGCAGCTCTTGCTCTTGACTTGACCTACCGAGACATACTCAGACTTCTCTTTTGGCAGCACCAAAACCAATCACACTTGTAATCTAGCCTAACTGAATTCCTAAAAACAGTGAACCATTTTAAAGCTAGGAATATTCACATTAAAATAATGAGTGAAGTTACCATATGCTCTAATAATACCTAGTGTGTCAAATTCAACAGCTAACCACATATGCCATAGTCTGCTTTTTCACACTCAAAGTCAGTTCAAAACTAAGGTACAGATTGTTATTATGTGTTTTTTTTAATGATTGCTAATCAGATGACCTTATTACCCCTTAACTAATCAGTCTGTCCTGAACAAGTGTGTAACACCCCACATAATTTGTGAAAAGTCATATTGTGCTTCAACTTACTTTACAGTATTATATTTTTATATTTACCTGTAATGTCAACATCATGAAATTTCACAGTTACTGTACTTCAAGTTACCATTTGTCTTTCAAAGAAATTATGAAAATAAAAATCATTTTATATTTGCACACATTTAATATTTTTACACTTTACCTTTCTTTTGATCTGAGTTTCATTGTTGTCAGTTTTTCTTTAGCCCCAAACATTTTGTTGTAGTTTTCTTGTTAATATTCTTATTTTTTGAAAATGTGTTTTTGTCTATTCTATTTTTAAGCAATACTTTGATGATTAGAGAATTCTGGAATTTGATTGATATATTTTCATTTTATCAGCATACTTAAAATTCCATTTTATTGTCTGGTGGCATCAGTTTATTGTCATTCTTATTATTTCCCTTATTCTTATTATTACACTTAATATGCCATGGGGCCTCTAACTGCTTTTAAACTATACATCCTTTTCTTTGACTCCTTGCAATTTGCAAACAGCCCAGAGTACTATTAGCTGATTGGATGGTTGAATTTGTAGTTATCCTGCCTGGAAATTAATGGACTGTCTGGGTTTGTGGGATGATGTTTTCCATAAACTTTGACAATACTATGGCCATTATTTTTCCAAACGTCTTTTTCTCCATTTGTTTTATATATCTTCCTGAAACACCAATGAAACTTTGTACTAATTGATATTGTCCATGAGCTAGTGATATTCTGCTTATTTTTATTAAACATTTTCCATTTGGATGTAATGATTTATATTTGGGTAAGTTTTTACCCATTTTCAATTTAATGATCATATCATTGCCAGTATCCAATCTCTTTTCTCTACCTGTCAGTCTCCCATCAAAGTTATTCCTGTCAAAGTCATTGTCTTCTCAGCTCTCTATTCTAATTGGTTACTTTTCGAATATACCTTTTAAATTGCATAGTATTTTAACCTTATTATGGTTGTTTTTCCTAGAAATTGTTAAGCATCTTTATAAAATTGCTCTAAAACCTTGATCTGTAAATTCCATTCTTTGCTTCATGTATCAGTGTTATTATTCTAATCCTTGTTTTCACTGGTGGTGTTTTTTCTTCTTCCTCATCATTTTCACAACTTTTGTTTGTACTCAGAAACCACTTATAAAAGAAATTGAGTGAGAAACACTTTGTTTTAATTTTTCAGAGAATGAGAACTCTTCCTCTGTGAGGCAGTTGGTTGCTGATCATTCAGAATCCTCTAAACATCAAGCATGGGCTGAGATGGAGGTGTTGGGAAATTCAGTCTCTAGTGTGATTTCATTGCTCTGTGGTTGTGAATGGTGATGTTATGTTACCTGAGAGTACATGGATTAATTTTCCAATGTTTTCAATTCAATTTCTGTTAAAATCCAGAAAGACCTCCTAATATTAACTGCAAAAACACAAGATGTGAATGTTGATTGCTTACGAATCTTTCTGTCTTGTCCTTTACCAAAAGACCTCTGGGAAATGTGATGCGAATTGCCAAGCGCTAAGATTTCTTTCCGTAGTTTTCACTCCTGTAGCCTTTGATCTGTCTTCTCAGTCACTGCCTTGGAAGGGTGTTCTGTTTCTTCTTTTCCACCATCTTCCTCTCCTTGGCAGGTCCTGTAGCCACCTGCTGGGGTCTGGTGCTTAGATGTACCTTGACAGCTGCTTAATGTCCTGTTATAGTGGAGGGTTTTTCCTTCTTTGGAATTCAATTAGGTATTGTGGGATTCCATCCACCGGTCTTAGCAGCCACAAAGAAGAATTTTTTAGAAGTGTTGTGTAGGATTTTTCTTCCTCATTTGCATGAGACAAAGGACTTCTGTATTTTCTCCCCGGTTTAATCTCTTAACCAAAATTAGACTAGGCATTGCTTAATATGAATGTACTTGAAATTTATTCATCCATATGAGAGTATTTAGACTCATTTGGCAATACACATAGAGTATTTTGTCTACAGTTACTCTACTATCTTTAGTTGGTATTGGAATCAAGTGCATGGTACCACAAAAGAGGCAGGGAGAAATGCCCAGGGGAAAAGTCACTGGAAAGAGAAGTGCTGGGGAGAATTCAGACCTCAGATCATGGAATAAAAGCCCTAGGAACCCAGACAGAACTGTGATGCTGCCCGGATTATGCTTCTCCTCACATCTCCAGAGGAGCCTCTTTTCCATGCTCCTCTTTCAGCTTTACCTGCGGCTTTCAACCCGGGACTTACAGAAACGTCACTCTATCCTCTGTCCGGATCGCCACGCCCATTCTTCTTGTGTGTCTATGTCCTCACGGGTCTTCCCCAAGTCTGTCCTTTCTCACTTCTCTTCTTATAAGGGCATATTAGACCCTTGCTGCAATGTGACCTGATCTTCACTAACACCTTAGTTATGTCTATAGAGACCTTATTATTTAGAGACCTTATCTGCATAATATCACATTAATAAGTAACAGGAAGTAAAATTTCAATGTAGGTTTTGCCAGAAATAATCTGATCTACCACAAAACCATAATATTTGTTTGTGAGGTTGTGTTGAGTTGCAGGCAGAACACTGAATGCAGGGAAACACTGAGATGAGAGATAGAAGAATCACCTGAATTTTAATTTTATCACTACCGTTCTCCATCACACTCAGCTTCTCTCACGAGGGAGGCCTTCATTCTCCTCTTAAATTGGTCTGCGCAGGTTATTTGCACAATATTAAATTCCCTTCTCATTACTGGTGTCCTAAGGACCCATACACAACTTCTTGCTGTGAATGAAAAAGACAGGCTGGAAAGTAAACAAATAAGAAAACTTAATAATCAAATCTAAACAAGATAGCAAGGTAATATATACAGGGAAGGTAAACACAAATTCAGGACCATACCCAGAGAAATTTATATATGTAAACATGCAATTTATATATATATATATATTTATATATTTAAATTTAGTATGATTTTCCACAGTACTGTATGAATTATAATCCTTGCAGTTCTTCCTATTTTCAGTATTAATTCAAATTCTCATTATTTTGAAACTAATATTTTGATTTTGGAGAAGCACATCTCTCATACACAGTCATTCCACTCAAATTTCTCATCTCGTGTATTTTATCTTAAAACGTTGAGATTTTCAAATATTAAAGAATGTAAAAAATGTGTCACATGAACTTATTGAGTAACCCTGAGCTTCTCTTATGCTATAGCTTTGCCACACAATCCCAGTCCTTCAGAGGCAACAGGGGGGAATAAAGAAACAATGGAATTTAATGCACAGCTTTCTGAGTGAATCCCTCAACCATGTATTTTCTGCACACCAGTGTCTTGGGCATTTGCAACTAACTGCTATTTCTCTTGTCCAAAGTAGACATGAAAAGTATAGAGTCTGATGTTAATAACTTGTTCTGCATATGAAATGTTTTTTATTCCAAAGGAAATGGATTTTAGTTCATGTTTATTTATAGAAGAAAAGCACAATGGAAATGTGTGGGGTGTTCAACAGAGTGTTCACAAATGACTGAGGGGAAAACTCCCTCACCCTTGTACACAAACGTGTACACGCAGTATGTAAATAACCTGCTGCTGTTCTTGCTGTCTTGGTGTCATTATCAATCTTTGCATCCAATTGTTGTCATGGGGCTGAAGTTTATCCTCAAGCTACAACCCTAACAGGGGTCCAGTCTGCCACCTTCAGTCATGATTACGTAATTGTTGCAAGATTAATTTTTGAGGGGCTTATGTAATTGTTGCAAGATTAATTTTTAGCTCAGCAGCACAGCGCCTGCCTGAAAAGTACAAGGTCGTGAGTTCAATTCCCAGTACAGGAAAAAAAAAGATTAATTTTTGAATTGACTTTTCCTATGAAATCTATAGTATACAAATAAATTGTATTTAAGTTAATTGTATTCTCTTCGTTTATTACCATTTGGTCTCCCATAGTGCTGTTCAACTTTTAACACCCACTGAAAGCAGCATGTAAGAAAACATAGATTTTCCCCTCAAAACTGCTACTATAGTAAAGAGCTAAATTTATTTTCGGATAATTGAACTTGAAATGTTAAATGGAAGAATTTTGTTTTCTAGACAATGTGCTTTTAGTTGTTTTGTAATATTTAATGCTGCATCTTTTGACAATCAGTTTTACTCTGTGGATCTTATGTATATCAATTTAAAGTTTTTAAACTGCCTGCTGTTAGGAATAATTGAGAAAGAAAACCTACAAATCCGGGAAAAATTTTAGCGAATTGTCCCTCAGACTAAGGACTTCTATCTAGAACATATAAAGAATTAAAAAGTCAGGCACCCAAAACTCAAAAACCTAATCCAAAAATGGGCATCTGAGATCCATACACATTTCTCAGATGAAGAAATACAAATGGCAAATAAATATATGAAGAAATGTTCAACATCATTAGTCATTTGAGAAATGCAAATTAAACAACACTGAAATTCCATCTCACCCCAGAAAGAATAGCCATCATTGAGAAATCAACCCACAACAAATGCTGGAAGGACTGTGGGGAGAAATGAAAACTTTTCCACTGTGAATGGGAGTGTAGACTGGTGCCACCACTGTGGAAATCAGTGTAGAGATTCCTCAAAAACATAGGATTAGAGTTCCTACTTAACCCAGCCATTCCCTTCCTAGCTATTTTTCCAGAAGAACTGAAAACATCATATCACAGTGCTGTATGTGCACCCACGTTCATAGCAGTGCAATCTGTCATAGCTAAATCTTAGAAACAACCCAAATGCCCATTAACTGAGGAATGGATAAAACATGTGGTATTTTCATACAATGTAGTATTAGTCTACTATAAAAAAGATAAACTAGAGACTTTCATAGGTAAATAAATGCATCTAGAGACCATACTGATAAGTGAGCAAGCGCAAGGTCATGAGTTCGGTTCCCGGTACCGGAGAAAAAAATAAAAAAAAAATCAAAAAAATCAAAAAAATCAAAAATCATACTGATAAGTGAAATAAATCAGACCCACGTGTGTAAACATCGTGTTATCTCCCTGCTGTAAGAACCTGAAAGAGTAAATAAAATCCAAAAGGTAAAATAGATATTGTGAAAGGGAAAGAAACTGCTCCAAGAGAAGGAATAACTGGGATGAGAAAAAGAGGAAAAGAAAGAAAGAAGGAAGGGGAAATATATAAATGAAAGCTGGGATAATTGATAGCTGGGATAATTGTACTGCTGATTTCTATTAGCTTATGGAAAGGAATTATTAATGCTTAAAGTTTTTACTTTTTTTCATTCTAATTTTTTGGCTAGCTTTGCATGCTTATATCTAGTAAAATGACAACTAATATGAAGACAACCATATGAAACCTAACAACCATTGTTGAATTCCTATCATCTTATTTAGTGAAATTCTGTATTGTTTCTAATGTTTTTTATTATTTTTATTCTTTTTAAAAAATAAAAAAGAAAGAATAATTGGGAAAAAATTGCTTTTCTGTTCTCTTTCTTCCATGTTTACTTGCCCTATATCTAGTCCTGAATTATAATCCCATATGAGAAAGAAAAATAACATTAAAACACACCATATATTAGAAATAATGGCATTTTATCATCATAGGAATCTTGTCAACATTTGCAAATATAAGGACTATACTACTGAGTATGCTCAAAAACAGAACTATTGCCCATAGTCAGATTCAGAACTTCTATTTTTATTTCTCATTAGAAAACATTCCCTGATTTTCTAGGATTTTGGCTATTTCAAGAGGATATAAATGTTCTATGAATTCTCTAATACAATTAGAAAATAAAATTCTAGCCTGTAAGTTTTTTTCTTTTGTGTTGTACTTCTTTGGCAAAATTGAGGAGGGGGTGATGAAAAAAAATAGTATCTTTTTATTTTGGGACATGTTGGAGAGACAGAGAGAGGCAGAGACACAGAGAAAAAAGACCAAATTCATTCTCTTTACTGCCTGTATAAAATACAGTGTTTCTCTGTGTGTTAATGAAGCTTGATTGTGTTAACTTCATTGCAGTGGTAAGCCACTGAGTCGGGTAGTACAGCACACTTCTGCATGTGTTTGGATAGATGGAAGAATGAGCTTGGGTACTACATCTAGTCCTGGCCCTTTTCTTCCTGGTATTATTCCTCTGCTCTGCTTGTGGGTCACCATGAGCTGACCAGCCTTGCTCTTCCATACTGTTCTGCCATGAAGTTTCTCTGTTGGAGTGAATGATCATGAACTGAAACCCCTGAATTTGTAAGCTAAATTAAACATCTTTTTCTTCAAGTAATGGGTACTGGATATTGTGTCCCAGTAACAGGAAATCTGGCAGAAGCACTGTCTATCCTGGGCTCTAGTATGTTACCAATATTTCCTTCTTTAATACTACAGAAACTTTTTAAATGGTTTTACCAATCACACTGCCAATTGTAGTCATGAAAATATTGCTTTATTAAGCCTTACTCTTCTCCGTATCTTTATGGAGAAGAGTATTTATTTTTAGTATTCATTATTTGATTATTTGTATTATATTAGTTAAAGTGCTGCAGAGAAATAAAACTAATAGCACACAAATATATTTATTTTTTTTGTTTGTTTGTTTGTTTTGGTTTTTCTCCAGTACCAGGAACCGAACTCATGACCTTGCGCTTGCCAGGCAGGCGCTTTTGCCGCTGAGCTAAATCCCCAGCCCCACAAATATATTTATTATAGAGTATTGCCTCATGAACTCATGGAGGCTGAGAAGTTCAATCATGTGCCCAACTTGCAAACATCTCATTTTGTTCTGAGGGCCTCTAAAGTAAAGATATGGAATTTCTTAGATAGTATAGGATGTGATGCATTTAGAAGTGTATATAATGATACCTTGGGTCACTAACTCTTTTGTTTATGAACAGTTTGGTTCACAAACCGAAGCATTTGGCAAAATTGCATTTTCCTTGCACACTCTGCATTAGATGACAAACACAAAGGTGTCTACCTTTTCCAAAATCATAGAACAAATTAAGTTTATGAACTGAAGTATGTACGTTTTCCCCTGGCTAAGAATATTAAATTTCAAAATGTGGGCTATTTTTTCCTTAGTACAGTGTAAAAATATTACTAGGTATTTAATATTAGCAAGCAGTAGGCTTTAACTTTATTGATATTAAAATAAATAAAACATCATTTTGCCTAGAAAGCATGATGGTGAGAGATCAGAGAAACTGTGGATAAAAATGTAGAGAAGGAAGTAATCATAGGAGTCAAGCGTTTTGGGAAATAAGGACATGTAACTATCCAAACAAATATTTAGACATAAATAGAAGACATGTGACTTGAAGAGTTTAGATGGGCACATATAGCAAGGTTGTTCCAGGGGGACCAAAAGCGAGGGTGCCGGAAGCATGATGTATGTGGAGTGCATGTGTCCTAGTTTGAGGATTGAAGGATTATGTTTCTCATACTTGAGTCCACATCAAAAACACACAGAGAGTATATAAAGTAGATTATTGCGTCCCACGCTGAGAGTTTCTCATTTGATAGCTTAGGGTCAAGGCGTGAGAACTGCATTTTAAATAAATGTTTATGTAACGCTGACCCTGTTGTGTGAGGACCTTCATTTGAAAACATCGCTTCAAAGTTTTCATTTGACTGGGCTCAATCTGGCTGTTTTGTGAAATATAATTTGAAGGCAATTACGAATCACATGTGGGTTAATCGATCAATTACTCAAGAATTAGTCAAGAAGAGTCGGTTATACAAATTGGCATCAGATGCCTTTGTGTTTCTATGGCAAAATGTCATACCTAGATGGCTGGTAAAACTTAGAAATTTATTTCTCATTCTACTAGATTCTTCTAGGCCCAAGATGAGGCACCACCATATTCATTGTCTGGTAAGGGCCTGATTCTTCATTCATAAATGACATTTATCTTTCACATATTTGGCAGACACACATGGATTATTGGTGTCTCTTTTGTAAGAAACAAATTTCCATTACAAAGGCTGTGCCGTTATATGTAATAACATCCCACAAAGCTCCTCCTCTTAATATCAAAACTTTGGTGGTCAGAAAGTCAGTCTATGAATTTTGGTGAGCCACAAACCCTCAGACAACAGTAACAGTTATAAAGATGTTTGTGTCTTTAGGATGATTGGAGGGTATAAGATTAAAACTTCTGATTGTTTAGAAACAAGATGAAAGAAAAATCTAGCACACATTTAAAATCTCTGAATTTTATTTGTGAGATTATGACATTCATGAAAAAATGGAATGAAGGATAAAGTAAAAATTTCACAGCTGAAATGATAGGTCCAAACATACATGTGTCAGTATAGAAATCTGAGGATATTTCCAATATTCATGTTCTTCATGTGTAAAGTTCAAGGATTCTAACATTCAAGAATATTTGCAGGAAAACTGTACTTTTGGGTAGTACTGTACTTTTGGTAGTTAATAATCTCTAAAAGCTAGTGAAGAGGAGAAAAATTACTTACAGGAGAAATGCAACAATGAGATAGAATTAAAGCGATGTAAAAATATTAATTATCATAGAAGCTATATTAATAAACAATTCCAAAATGGGGTGAGTAGATTCAAGATGCAGCAATGTAGTTGTCATTACTGTAGCTGTTAGACAATTTTCTGAGTGGGAAAGGGCTCCAACTGGAATAGCGTTTAGACTGAGAAAGCAAGAGTTAGTGCAGTTAACTTTTACAAAGTATATAACTGCTCATGAAAACAGAAAACGGGACAAAGGTGGAGTCAGAAGAAATAAAATGATACTGTAAAGCATTATGGGACCTTTGAATATACTCTATAAATATAAATATCATCTGTGGTCATTTTCCAAAGAACATCAGGCTAAATGCTCTTCATTTGCTATTGCACACACTGCTCTACTTATGCCAAATTTGCATGCAAAGTGCTTGAAACAATTAGCCTTCTCATATGCTGCAGTGCATATGCTGTAATTGCCAAACACCAAGGTAATTTCAATACAGCCTGCAAGAGATTACTCAGAAATTTCATCCAATTGAATTGAAATGAAATTGCTTTATTTTTTCCTTGCGATTCTTCTGGAGTTAGGCTGTGGGGATTTTGATGTTTATTTTTGTATGTCTACTCTGTCTTTTAGAAGTCCACACATCCAGATGCAGCTTCTTATCTTAAAAAGAATGCATATTTTCTACATTAGATTACTCCCCCTGCCTTCAGTAACTTTGAAATTGAGAAGGGTGAAATTGACATCAGAAAGTGGTAGGTCTCGGTTATATTTATTTTTGTGTGTCTGTTTTTAGGGACTATTGAGGAAAAATTAGCTTTTTGCACAATTTAGTGTCTTTGTGTGGCAATCACATTTAGTTTTATTCTTCACGATGCTGAGCACTTAACTAATTTTTAAGACTCTAATCTGCACTTCTGTTTTACCCTCACCAGGTGTAGAAAGACAGGTGTTTTGCCAACTGTGTCTAATTACCCTAGACATTTTGGAATTTGTTTGGCTAAGATGCATAGAGATTGTGTAATTTAAGAATGAAAGCATCTGAACCTAGTGGAGCTTCTATAAAAATCAGTAAACAAATAAGGTATGTATTTGAAGTTACCCAAGATATCAAAACATGGTCTCAGACTAGCATGTCAATATTTTATTTTCTAATTGTGATTATATTAATTTAAAATTTACAAATGTTATCATATATACTATATTTTGTTTGTCAATGGAAAATTTTCACTATAACTGAATAATTAAATTTAAAATAAATATATTTCTAATCTGTAGGTAATAAAAATAGAGTTATATTTGATGTCTTGCACTGTAATGTTTCTTTTCTCTTCAACTTGAAAAGAGCAACGATGGTGCAAAGTTATACCTTACACTTATATTTAAGAAAAAACCCAAAATTCATACCTTTCTCTCAGTATAGAGTTATGCCAGGAGACCTGGTGACCAGGTGTACCTGCATTCTAATAAAAGAAATTTTAAAATTATTTTAACCATTGGCTAAAAAAATTCATAAAATTATCTCAAGATCCTCAATGGGGATAATTTTAATGAAAAAATAGTTCAAGAAAATTTAAATTTTGCGTGAATTCATAAAATTGTATTAGCGATAACATCAAGGGCAACAAAACGTGTTACATTCTTCATTTAGCTGTCTTAACACCTTTCTCTCTTTTCTCTAGCTAATGAAAAGGAAATTATGTAAGTCTCCTCCATTCATCATAAACACAGACCTTTTTATAATTAGGAGAACAGTGAAGGTCCAAGACCAAATATTCACTCATGTACTTTAGGCTTATCACTTTAGTATTTCATGGCATTTGAGTTTTTTCCTATTCATCCCAGAGGGCTTACACAGCTTGCCTTATGCAAGGCACTCAAGATTTAATGGGGGGGGCTGGGGATTTAGCTCAGCGGCAAAGCGCCTGCCTGGCAAGCACAAGGTCGTGAGTTCGGTTCCCGGTACCAGAGAAAAACAAACAAACAAACAAACAAACAAAAAAGATTTAATGGGAAAGAAGACATCTTTTTTTTAATGACATCTTCATGCCCTGTTCAATCTAGCAGGAAGTGAAAGAAATTAATTCGATATTCCACAGTGCAATAAGATCTCCTTTAGGATAATCATGGGACAGGGTGCTCAGCACAACCCATCACAAAGAGCCTGACCGTGTGAGTCCTGGCTTCTCATCTTTAACCCGCAAGTTTGTAGAAAGTTTACCAGTGCCCTTTCAATTCCTTTCCAGCAAAATGAATGTGTGGCTTTGAAAGGACAATTTTCCTTTAAAATTCATATCTTTGTGTTCCATGTGCCAATCTGAGACTTCTTAGATCCTAGAAGTTGCTTGTTTTCCAGGGAATCATCCAGACAAGTAAATCTTTTCTGCTCTAATTCTCAAGTGTCTAACTACTCCATGTGTTATCCTTTATTTTATCACTCTTTGCCCATAATATGAACAGAAAGCAAGAATTAGTCTTTCCTAGGTGAGAACCCTTTCAGCCCTTGATCATACAAATTAGATTGTGGAATTAATGTTTCAAATGAGAAATACCTTCATTCCTTTTCAGGATAATACTAAATAATCAATGTTTTTGTCCTTCTAACATGATTTTCATAAGGAGCGTATTTTCACCTTAATACTCATTTTAAGTTCTACTCATACATTGTATGAGAATGAAATGAAGCAGAAAATTCTTTGTATGATACCAAAACCAATACTAAAGTCAGAATATTGCTATATTCAGAATGAAATTGTAAGTATTTAGAATGTTCACTGTGCTGTTTATATAGTTTTACATAATTTTATGCCTGAAATGAGAATTTCTCCTCTCTCTATTATTTATTTGAATGTTTTAACAAGAGGACCTACTTGATGTTTGTTCTTATATTCCCAGGAAATGTTATACTATTCATTTGTTAATTTTTTTTTTCTCCACATAACAAAAAATAAATAAATAAATACTTTCAATGTACTATAGCACAGAATTCTTTTTACAATTTTTCTGACATAAGCATCTTTTTAAAAGTTTCCATGAAAAAGATAAATGTGGCTGGAAAGAAATTTACTGGTTTATGAAAATTACTGAAAGCAATGAGAGTGATTTTTTCTTGAGTTGACATTATTTTAGGTGTGTTCATTTTCCCCTTAAGTTATTCTATAACACAAGAATAAAGAGTATATCAGTGAGTACAGGGAAACTGGAAATGTATTCACTGGACTATTTCTGAATATGCATTTCATTTAACTTAGAGTCCAGTGGCTTTGAGGTGATCTGCATGAAGCCATGAAAGGACTCAGCTGTATTGACTGAATATGCACACAGTAAGTACAGAAATTACATAGGGCCAGGGTAATTGTTGCTCATGAGTTGTACAGATGTGGCGGTGGGGAGTTCATTTGTTTTCTCTATAGCTCTTCATGAGCATAAATTTTGACATTTTTTTGATAGATATAAGTGAACTAAGATACATTTTAAGTTGTGAAAATTTAAACCTGTCACACTACAATTTCGACAGCTCTCAGAATTCATGTTTGATATAGTAGAAAGGGACTTATGGTAAGATTCTAATAATTTTCAAGTCTAATTATTTATCAGGTGTTGCTATTTTAGTTCGTGTAATTTAACCCATATTATTTAAACACTTTCCAAGCCAGTGAGCACATATAGGGGGGTTAATTATTTGTACAAACTGCTATTGATAAATTACTATTGGATTGAGTGATCTCTTAGGTTAGGGTAGAGTTACATTTTCTATGTTGAATATTTTATTTCCAAAACCAGAATGCTAATAAGATTTAAAAGAGCTGTAGGCCCTTTCTCTGTGTAACTTGAAGACAAAAATAACCTAAATATTGAATAACTTTATTACTTTTGTGGATTGTTTTTGTTTTGTCTTACTTCATTTAAAAAAAACCAAAATGATAAATTTTAAGCTAAAATCTATAACTCATGTGAATTTTGCATTTTATTTTGCATTTTGATGAAATACAAAAAATTATGGTGCACTGAATATAAAGAGTTTACCATGAATAGTTCCCTTTGAAATGACATTATTTTCATCTCAATCAAATTTTAAAACTTTCATCACATTCAATGTGTTGTGTGATGTGACCATGTAATGCAGAGACAAGCACCAGAGAAACTGGTTCTTAAATGTAGTTTATTATATTACATGTCATAGTAAGGTGAAAGTGTCAGCTGGAGATGTAAAACTCTGCCCATGTTATATCACAAAAATATCACAGGTTACTTCAGAAATTTATCTCACAAAAATATCACAGGTTACTTCAGAAATATCATCTGTTAACTTTTTCTTAACCTCCACATTGCATTATACAGTGCATTTGTACTGAGGGTTTTTTGTTATTGTTATTTGTTCACAAAACATAAACTGAACTTGGAAATATGAGTTCACTGAATACAATTTTAAATTTTGTTAAATCATATCATATAGGAAGATGGTATGCATTTAAGGAATTTAAAGAACTATTTATAATATTAACTCCTTGGAAAAAGCAGTTGGGACGCAAAACATACTAGATTTGTTGCTACTTGAAGTATCTCTATCATATTCTTCCCCAATCTCAACTTTGAACCAGTTGAAAACTAGAGTACTCAAGTAAGACACAGAATAAAACATTTCCCGATCTTGCTATTTTAAGCAACTGTGAAGCAGAGTAAATAAAAATGGCATTGAACAAAGTGTTTGTTATATAACCAGAAAAACTAAATAGAAAGTATGGCTCACAGAATTTAAAAGATCTTCCTAAATTTTTCACTTGAACTGAACTTTGGGAAATCCATGTCTTAATGATTGTGGTGACTGACTTGAGGGTCAGCTTAACTGTATCATGAAGAGACCAGGTTTGGGTCAAGTATGATTCTATGCGTTTTTGTGAGGATGTCTTTGTATGATTCACATTTAAAATGCTGGACTTTGAATGAAGCTGATTACCTTGCATAAGAATGGCGGTCCTCATGAAATTAGTGACTTGAATAGAATAAAAAAAAGTCCACTACCTCTCCCAGCCAGAAAAAGAGAATTTTCCACCAACTACTTGATATAGGACAGTAATGGGAACACTAACTCTCTTGGGTCTTCAGTCTGTCAGACCATGACCAGATCCGGGATTTGCCAATGACATGAGAAATCTCTTTTAATATAGATGGTTGTTCTATTTGATCTTGTTTCTCCTGGGAACTCATAAGAAAAGAGAAGGTAATTCTGCAATCAGTGGGAAGACAGACCCAGAAAGAAACCCTGAGATAATATAGTTTAGTCCGAAGTCCATATATGGTGGGATGTTTGTCAAATAATCACTCCCAACAGAATGGAAGTTTTATGTTAGTCACTTGCTCTTTTGAGAAAGAAAAAACAAAGCTGGTGTACCCCTAGTGGTTTTCAAATCTGACTGCAAATTGTGTTCCTCTGTGAGAACAGGAGTGGGGAAAGATGGTGCTTTCTCCTAAAATTAAAGCTCACCTTGAAAGCAAAGTAAGTCTGGACATTCAACCCTACAAAACTTTAAAAATTAAAGGAGAAAATCAATATGCAGTGATATTGCAATATGCAATTCTCCTTTAAGTAAATTCTATGGTAGGTAATAAACAATGAAATATACTCTATGAAAATAACCCAATAACATGATTTCTCTGCATTCCAACTACATAATCAGAAGGCATAATTATTGCTTTAAATTAAGAGTCTCTTAACAGTACTAAATTATTCAAACATATATAGGCATGAGTGTTTTTTAAAAAACACTAATATATAAGACTAGTTTCATAGATGAATGTTATTTTTTTTAAAAAAAAGCAGTGAAAATCTTGTAACTTTACAACTGGAAGTGACCATAGACCAATATATTTAACTTAGTCTTCTTCATGTAAATGTCAAGAAATTTAAAAAAAAATCTAATAAGTGCCTAAAGAGGTGGGTTATTCAAAGTCTTATGGATAAGCTTGTAGAAAGTTTGTGTTAAAAAACTGTGCTTTGAAATACCTTCTAGGTGAGGTCATGCTTAGCACTACTTTCTAGGTAGAGCCATATTGAGCAATTCATCCACAATGAAATTATACTTGAGTTAAGCATATAGGTATATTTTTTTCTGGGAAAATCTTCACCTCTAAGGGTATGTTATTATTTCTTAAAACACATAAACACACAAGAATAAAGGTTAGAGAAGGAAAGTAGAACAGTAAGAGAAACAGGGAGAGGAAGGAGGAGGAAGGAAGGAAGGAAGGAAGGAAGGAAGGAAGAGGCATATTATAAAAGACAAAAAGTATATTTATATATTTGGTTTTTTAATAAAAATGTGATGCTCTAAAAGTCTCTAAGGACAGAAGAACAGGGAGGGAGATTGATTAGAATGAAAAGCTTTACTGTGTCCGCGTAACCACTTCCCAAGATGATTGTAAACTGTGTGAATTGCAAGTGTGTACTTATAAAAAAAAGAAAAATTAAAAATAATAAGACATCTGTAAGTAAGGTACCCAACTGCATCAAAAGAGAATTACTTTCTGAAGAACACATTCAGTATTTAAGGTTGATCAGAGGGAATCCTGGAATACCGGGAGACTGGGTTCTTTTCTAAAAACATTAGATCATAGAAAAGATTAAAACACTAGATCATTTGTATTCAGCGCTCCAGCTCAAAAAACTCTGAACCTTCTATTCTATAGAAATAAATGTCAGAAGCACTTGGACTAAGGAAATCTAAGGAGTCCTGGTTATTGTTACGTGGGCTTCTGGAAAGAAGACGTTTCTTCATTACCAGAAAATAAAGGAACTGCTTCTTGGTGCCCAAACAAGCAGGAATATGATGTTAGAATCTTGTTAGGTATGACGCTGGACATGGTGTTCAAAGTTGTAACTAAAACACTTTATCTTTGTACTGGAGATTATAGTACTTAGTGCACACAGTCATAATGCTGATCAAACTGGCTTAGCAACCATCCTGGGGATGATGAACACAAAACCAGGAGTTTAAAGATCAGATTTCATAGAAAAAATATGCTCCAGATCATGTGTAATGGATAGTGCCATAATGAGAGGCTTCGTGTGCTAACATTAGAAAAACTAATATTTTCTTGAAGTTTTTGGTCAGTGACTATACTGCTTAATTTTGCTTTAGAAAGACTTCCTATAGTGTGTTTAATTTTAATGAACTCTAGAATATGCAAAAAATCTGGAGAGAGATAGTTGCAGTTATTTTGTAATGACATTAAAAATATTTTCTATGTGGTTTTTTTAATTCATAGATTTTTAGGTGTGTTTAGGTCTAACATGTGTTGAAATAATTTAAACATAAACATGTACTATGAATCTCATGATAACACTACAACACTTGGGCTTTAACTTCATGCTGTATCATTCCAGCAAAAATATGCAACACTAGGACACATGGGAAATAAAGAAAGACTTAATAAATAAATTTTATAAGATGCACTTGGTACCTAAATCAAAGAGAATAAAGGAAATATTTTAATTTTAAATCACAATTAAAACATTCAACCTCTTGTATTGACAATGAAAATAAATTGAACTTAATTATTTTACAAATTTTATTTTTTAAATTTGAAATATGCAATTTTAACTTCTCTAGTTCAGAATAGTAGAAAATTACTCCAGTATGAAGTGATTACAGTATAATTTGTTACATATGAATTATCTTCCACCAGAATCAAAAACTCAGAAATTTCCTATTGACTATTTTAAGTTTTAAAACAGTCTCAGAGAACATATATTTATCCAGATTTAAAAAAAGGAAAACATTTTAAAAGTTATTGTATCCCTGTTGAAGAATAACCCTAACTGAGTTTTGCATAGATGGGATAAAGAGCTATGAATTTGAAAGTAGGATATACCACCAAAAAGCTCTGATTTCATGTCATAAATGATGTACATTTAAACATACAAACCTGCTGATGATTAATTTAAAGGAAAAGAAACAACAAGATTGATGGCGTTTGTTCAGTATTTGAACATAATTTTTCTTCAAAAAATGAGACTTCTCAGGGTAGAATGATTATTTTCAGATTAGTTTTATTGTTTGCAATAGAATTACAAGGTATGACCTACTTCCAGTGATGTTGCTGGTAAGATCCAAACTTATAAATCTGTGCCACTAAGATCGTTTTCTCATTGTACTTACTAAATCTCAAACCAAATTGGTACCAGAAAATTCAAATTTTGCATAATTAAAGGAAAACACATGATAATTCTCTATGGCCCACTATGAACAAAGCACTACATATTTTCACAGAAAATATAATTCTAAACCAGTGTTATTCTTAAATTTCTTGAAAGGTTAATACTTGGCTTTTCCAGTACCTAATAATTCTTTTAAGAAACTCGACAGCCTTCACATTGTACACTACCTCCCTCTAACCTGTGGCTGGTGGTGTTTCATATCAATATACAACCTTGGAAATCCATGACTATTTTATCATTTTTCTTGCTTATACTCTATATTTGCATTGCATGACAGGACATTTAAATTTTTATCCTAATTAATTAAAATATATTATTGCACTCAACATTTTACCCAGTAATCCTTGTCAAACACTATTTTGTATTCACAATTTTATCATATGTGTCGCTAACATATTCCATTGAAATGTAATGACAATATGCACAGGTACAAATTCTAATAAAGTGCTTAAACATACACAGAAAAATTGATAATAAGAGACGTAATAGACACAGACAAAACTGTGAATAGGCAAAGTAGAGATTTTGTGTTGAGACAGTGTTGAAAAAAGCAGAAGGAAAACAAGGCGGTGAGATTCAAGCTTTGAATTACGCCTTGCACGAAACTATGAAGGGTAAACACATAGTCAAGCATCTAATACATGGGTGACATGGCTTGGGGTCTAATTTGTACACAAAGAAATATTATGTAAAGTCATATAGTTGTCTCTTGGATCATGAACTTAATTTGTTCCAAGATTCTGGAAAAGATCTCTGTGGTCATTTCCCAAAAAATTCTGTTTGTGATCCAAATTACTTGCAAAAAAAGTATTGATGAACCAAGCTACCACTGTATATATCTGCTTATTAATCCACGTATTTATGAATATACATATGTGTGTACATATGTATGCATGTATCTATCATCTATCTATCTACCTATCTATTTATCATAGTTGATACTGGGAATAGACCTGATAACAGTTCAAGTAGGTAATCAATATCAGTGACTTCCAATGCTTTGAGTATTTATTTCGGGGGTTTCTACAATTGAATTCTTGCCTGTTCCAATGGGTTTCAGCAAATGGGCATAAAGTTGTAGAAGCATAGCTTTTATCTTCCATTTATGTGTTCCTATATACTCTCTGCAGCAGGGAAAAACTACCCAATGCAGGGATTGGCTATTTTCTTTATATCGCCTTAAAGTTCGTGCCATAAAACTAAGCAATTTTTATTGATTTAAATGCCTGGAATATGACATGTATCCTTGTACTCAGCAATCTGGTTCTTTTTAAATTCTTACCCTAACTTAGCTTCTTTACCGAGAAAATTATTTTAGTTCTTCCTTTGCTACAAAGATCAAGACTATCATAGAAATAACTCTTCAGAGTTTTACTGGCTGCTTCAATATATTTCTGCTGCCAAGCCCAATTCAAATAACAGTTATATGCTTTATATTAATTATAAAATCTATGAATGAAATGATATTCCCAAGCTCCCTTTCAAGGGCTCTCTACGCTCTTATATTTATATACGTTATTAAACTTGTTTTTCTCTTGCTACTTTTACAAATACTTGGATCAATAGAACTGCAGTGTAGTGTTCAGGACTGGAGCCAACATGGACCAGTAACAAACTGAACGCTTGCCTGTGTAACATTTGGAGCAGTGAATCTTTGAATCCAATCTTGTTCATTACCCCAGTATTTGAATGCATAGTGAAATGCATTTTCAGGACTATGGCAGAAAGTCCATGTAGATTTTGACCCATAGAATTACAGCAGTCATTCACAAAAAGGAAAGTAACATACCACATCTTTACCAAACTAGCAAACCCAAAACAATATCATGTTTCTAGAAGAAGTACAAAGATTTCACCCTATTATGTACTTGGAAAATGAAAAGATGTCAACTACTATCACATCAAAACACAAGGAAGATATTTGATAGGTTGTTGGAAATGATTATGAGTTACCACATATCAAATTACTTTGGGTTCTAATTTAGCTACTGTCCCACCTGTCATCTTCTTAGTGAGGCAAATTAAAGAGATTTTGATACTGGAATGCATTATACATATATTATTTTCCATACATCTCTTAAAACCACAAGGAAGCATTTTATTTAACTTTGCTAACAGGT
>NW_004955426.1:2284953-2316106 GCF_000276665.1 Chinchilla lanigera | reverse complement strand
ATCAAGGATAAAACACCTCTCATATTCTCTCTAAAACTCTAGCCTTCGGGAGCTTTGATTATTTTCTTCTATACATAATATCATGTGGGTCTCTTATACTGATAATATCACTCTGTTGGATTTGTGGAATAGGAATTAAAAATACTCTAAGTGCTTTCACAAGAATTATAAGAATTACATGCTAGATCATGTTTAGAAGATAAACATGAAATTAAAGAATCTACCATCTGGTAATGTTTTTAAGAATCATGAAAGATGAAAAGTATTAAGAATTTAAGGTGAATTAGATACACTTTTCTTCCACTAAAGGTGGCACAAGTTTCACGGGACTCTGTTGAAAGAATCCTTACTTGGGCATAATTTATGGGTCTTTTTGTTTGTTTGCTTTTTAAAGTTACTTATAATACTGTCTGTGCTTAACAGGAGCTAGAAGAAAAAGTTATTGAAGAGATAAAAGTTCCATGAAAATAAAAACCCTGGAAGGCTGAACTAAGACAATCTTAGTCAAGAGACTTACAATTTTGTAGAAAATACATGGTCAACTCAAAATTTACTGCAATATTTTGAGGTAAAAGAGAGAAAAAGCAGACTATTTCTTACTGTACATATCTGAGGCAATTTCAGTGCTTGATCATTAAAAGCCAGATGGCCTGATATTTGTATAAAATATGGATATTTTTTGGCCAGGAAAACTTGAAAGTTGGGCATGCACAAAAATATTATTACATCCTTATTTGTGTTTAACATGAAGACACGAGAATAAAGTCAGTACTAAAGAATAAAACTAAGTAGAAATAGAAAGAAAAGTACACTCCCAGTATATCTGCTCCTGCTATATTGACATATATTCCTGAATCCTTAGTCATGAGAATAGGGAGAGCTATTGTAAGTGGATTAAATAAATAAAAGAAAGAAATAGGTACGTGATCATTGTGAAATATCAGCTTGAATTAAATGGGACCCTTTGAGGAGATTATTAAATTCTCTGAGTATCTGTGGGTGATTGATATATAGATCAGTAACATAAAGGAGGACAGATTCTCAGGTCTGTGGATGGCAGCCACTCATAGCCTTTTAACTTGGATAGAATAAAAAGGGAAGGAAGTACTTGTTTTGTAGGAAAAGCTCCAGTCTTTCCATTTGCCTTTCCACACTGGTCCTCAACTCTAACCTTTCAGTCCAGAATCTCCAGTCTTGCAACAGAGACTCACACTAGTAACTCTACAGTGAGCTTCCAGGTCCTCTGTCTTCGCTGTCTGCTGGATCCTGTGGCTCTCCAGTATGCAGTGGACCATTTTGGATTCTTTTGCCTCTGATCCTGCAGACAACCATTGTGATTCTTCCATCTCTGACTGGGTATAAGTACTCAAAAGATCCTTTTGTATGATTACATGTATATTTTGTATTTATTTTGTTATTCTAGAGAATCCTTTAACAGGTGCATTTACAGGTGAGTCTGTACACGTTCAAATATCACCCAACATGGGACAGCTGCTTTGTAGCTCCCCGTGAGCATTTTCCTGTAGGATGATGTGCATGGGAAATGAGCTCAACAGGCATACCTGGGAGTGGTGCATCTGTGGAGTTACATTTTTTTTTCTTTTGAAATAAAGATGATCAAGTTTACAAACCTACAGTTATTTCTGGCAGTCACTAGACATTTTTCCAAAGAAATGATAAACTAGCTGGATTAGATAAGAAAACTGGTGAAATGAAAGATGGGGAAATAAATTTATAGATGAACATTTGAAGTGAGTGAGGCTAAAAGGGTATTCTGAGCCTGTGTAAGTGCTCATGTAGGCATCCATCGTTGCTCTCCATGACCAGCAGCTCCAGGCAATAAGCTGCCTATGTTGTGAGGATCAGCAAGACTCTTTTCATAGTCTTCTGTTATCATCTGATGTCCACATGAATGACACGACCAGCAGGACAGAGAAAGACATAAGACACGGCTTCTGCAGTATCTGATCTATCCAGCCACTGCAGCATCTGATATTCTAATTGAGAAGGCTAGGCAGACTTCAGGTGGCTCATTCAGTCTGAGAGATCTCTTAGTAGCGCACAGGCAGCAATTATTTTCACTGGGAAGGATATTTCTTCTGTACGTGTATCTGGATTCCTTCCTGAAGTCATATCTCCAACATACCTTTCCATCAGCTAAAAGAATATTTTAATTATCACCACATTTTTCCATGTAATATTATCTTTTATTATGGAATGGTTTTAAAGAGAGTGTAGCATGGGCTCTTTGTTACTTTTCTCCTTACTTGTTGTTCTATTCAGGGTGACAGGTCCCGAGAATGAGGTGCCCATGGATGCAAAGGAAAGAGAGACAAGGAAAACAAGAGAAGCAAAAGTCCAAGATCAGGGGGCTTACAGCCTCTCTCGGACTGCAGCCCCCATTATCCATCTCAGTCACTTTTTATTGAGCAAGAAGCAAGGGCGTAGCTATACAAATGGGCACATACCAAATGTTTCAGTAATTAAAGCATTATCCTTCTCCAGTTCTGCCTCTTATGCTACTGGCAACAATCCCAGGTGGGCCTCCCACACCCAGCACCATGCTTACACAGTTCAGCTGGAGGTTATAAGTTGACCGCTAGTTATCAATCCACTACAATCCACCCCTGGTCAACTTGATAACCATACACATTTCCTTAATCCAGTGGTCTCTAGTGGCAGATCTGTGAAAAGTTAACATGTCTTAGTCTATTCATATTTACATTAATATAACAGTTACATATATACAATTTTTTACAGACTGAGCTAACCGAGCTGTATTGTCTGATCTTTAGAAACCCTAAGAAACAATAAAAAAGTCTTTGTGTGCCCTCAGTGCTTTCTAATCAAAGAATGTCCTTCTCCACACTTACTGAGACAAATACCCAACTCTCAAAGTTAAAGGGGGAAAGGTTCATTTAGCTCACAGTTTGGAGAGGTTTCAGAGCATAGTGGGCTGGCTCCAAGGGTGGGTGGCATTCCAGAGGGTCAGTGGTTCATGGCAGTGGAAGACACCAAAGCCACAAGTGGCAGAGATAGAAGTAGAGAAATGGATGGAGATGGAAAGAGACAGAGAGAAAGAGAAAAGGAGAGAAAGAGAGAGACAGGGAAAGACTGAAGGAGAGATGAAAGAAAGGGAGAGACATAAAGGGAGAAGGAGAAAGGGGAGACAGAAGTCTCTGTCTCTTATATTGTATGCAGGACAACCCCCCCCCCACCCCTGAGCAGGCATAGCACTCAGACCCTTAATGCCAGCATTGGAGCATGAGTCAATCACAAACTCTAGATTCAGTCACTTCCCGAAAGCCAGCCTCCATGATTGCCTGAGGTTTGGGGGGGATGTCCAGACACAAACCATAATAGGTTCACATTTTATATGTATCTCCATATATTATAGGCATTTTAGACCAAGTAGATTGACCATATATGTTCTTATTTTAATTTTGAATTTATGTATAAACACGAGGGTATGGTTATGAGAGAGATTAAGATTTAATATAAACTCTGTCTACATTACTCATCCCCTAAATTCTATGAGATATATAGGTTTTGCTTAGATTTTCTTTGGGGAAACTAGCTAAAATTTAGCACCAGTGTAGATATAGGGTAAAGTCTAACTTTATCGCCATTTTCTGGCTAATAAAATGAATAACCATTATAAGTTATGCTTCATTAGGGCTGAGAATATAGCTCAGCAGCACAAGCACCTGCCTAGCAAGCACAAGGTCCTGAGTTTGATTCCAGTACAAAAAAATATAAATTATGATTCATAAATATTTAAGAAGGCTGAAAATGAATCCAGAAGTATGGTTATTAATTACTGAAATTAAATTAATACAGATAAACAAGTACATCCACAGATACATACTTTAGTTTATTTACATTTAAAATATAAAAAAATTGTAAAAGCTGGACATGGTGGTATATAACTGTGATACCGGAACTCTGGAGTCTGCAGCAGGAAGATAGAAAGTTTGAGACTTAGGTTACATAGCAAGACCCTGTCTCATGTCAAAACAAAAGTATATGTGGATTAAATAAATTACATCAATTTAATTTATGATATTCATGATACTCATATTACTCATATGAGTAAGATACATATATTTAAATTACATTATAAGAACATTTCATTTAAACATTGGGCTCAGATTCCCAGGTAAAGAAAAGATATAATGTTTTTTGCCTTATCAAGGTACCTGCAAGTGGAGATATAGTTATACACAATCTCTGGTGACAATGACAAGTTATTTCTATCAAATTTGAAATTGATTTTGTGTCTTTTCTTGTAAGCAATTTAAAATGTGAATATACTGTGAATCTTGTGCAACAATAAGTATGTTAAGTATCAAAAACATTTTGCATAACTGCATCATGTATCAGATTTATGACCCTTAGAAGCATCTTTTTAAAAAACATCATGTCAGTTACCTATTGTAAAATTTTTAGATTGAAAACTTGTGTATCTGAAGCTTTAGGAGAAACATAAATATGCTTCCACTTGACTATGATTACCTTGAGAGTTTATTCAATTCTCTGAACCCTTTAAAGTTTCAAAAGCATTTTTAAAGTACTGAATACATAGCTTGGGAACAAGAATGTCAGCCACATATTGTTTTCTGTGTGGAAGGGCATACACATCCACAAAGTTCCATCCTGTGACAGATGCTGCAGTCCACACGTGCAGCCCCATTGCCTCCAATTTACACTCCACAGGATGGCTTCTTACTTGAATTTACAGACTTCCCTTTCTCCAGCCTTCCCTGCCATCATCCCAATCCGTCCAACCTACTGTGCATCACTTCCTTGCCCACTTTATCTGAATGAAAAGCACCTTTGTCGAGCAGTATATAAAATATGTATGACAGTTAATATATGTGAATAACAAAATTTCATATAATTTTTTTATGTTGATGTTAAAATAAAATGAGGGCAAGTAGAAAGGCTGGTTGCAGATTAGACTTGAGTCTTTCCTGCTCAGGTCTTTCTCTTCCGGTCCCTTTTCTCAAAGAAGACTCTCCTCAAGATCCACCCAGAAAATTGTAAAATCTCTGATATTTTCCAAGTCTCATTTGGATCCATTATTACACTGACTTTTTAAAATTTTCTGTCCTTCCAAACGCAGCTGTTTCAGGAACAAATTGTGTAACCCAAGGGAGACATCTGTCACTGATGAACCATGATATCTAAAGCCTCTGATCATGCCAGCATGGTGGCACATGTGTGAAATGCCAGCACTCAGGAGGCTGAGGCAGGAGAGAATCACTGTAAGTTCAAGTCACCCTGGGTTACATACTGAGTTCAAGGTCAGCCTGAACTATATAACAAGTCCTGACTCAGAAAATCAAATAAATACCCTCTGATCCTTCTAGTTCTCAAATCTAAAATAGCATTTTTAGAACAGTACAGAGAAGACATCAAAATAAATATTGCTCTCAGTAGTATTAGAACTTTATAGGCTGGTAGTTGTGTTACATACACATGTATGACAATATATTCCATTTTACCATCTGCATTCATCAGTCTCTCATCCCTGGGGCAAATACCTAACACCCGCAAATTAAAGGAGGAGAGGTTTACCTGGGCTCACGGTTTCGAGGGTTCCCTCCATTGCTGGCTGGTTGCAAGTTGGGAAGGACCCAGAGAAAATATATATTGCAGGAAAGTTGCTCACCTAAAACAGGCCAGAAAGCAGAGAAAGAAGGCAGCAGGTGAGGACAAGGATATGCTTTTCTAGCCACCTGCAAACTAGTCCCAGCTCTGAACATGAGACTTTCAGGAGACATTTCAGCTCTAAACCAGGACACGATCTCTACTGGTACTGAAATGAGTCCATTTGTCCTTAAAACACAAAGTACATCTTAGGTTCTAATGTTAAGAAGATATATTTAATATTTTACTGCTTTTAATATAACCTATAAACGTGAGAAACAAGCTAAAACAATTAAAATGTGTACCAATTGAGACTCAAATTTAGTCATAATTAAAGCATTATTTTATATTTACAATACCATTCAGATAACTCTAACTCTGAATTGTTTGTATTTGCAATTCTTTATCCATTTTTATTTTTATTTTTTATTGAAAAATTTAAAAAATAACAAAACAATGAAGACAGAATCAAAACAACACAAAAACAACAAAAATACATGACCTCAAAACAAAATGATAGGAATTAACAAAGGTTGCTACATTGCACACTGTCATCTTCAGCGAAGTCGCTCAGTCCACCAGATATAAGAATGTGAGATTGATCAAACAATCAAAGACTGTAACATGTAATAAAGTTAAAAAAAAAAAAAAACCATTGGAAATGATGCAGAGCTTCACCGTAGAAGATAGTAGGAGTTCAGCAATGGTTCTTATATTGCCTGTTGTTATTTTCAGGTCAGTCATTCTGATTACCAGATTCAAGCATGAAAAACTGGTCAAGAAGAAAGAAAATTTTAAGCATTTACTGTTCCTTTCAATAAACCACAGACATCAGCAGTACACCTATTCCAGCTACCCTTGTATAGACACATAAGTTGTTTTTCATTTAGAAATAAAAAACAAAATAACAAAAACAAATACATAAACAAAACACCACATTTTATGCTTGTAAGTATATTATCTTTATCTATATTATTTTTATATTTTAACCCACAGAATATTTCACTATGTGTTTGATATATGAATACATAAAAATATAAATGTATAAATCCAAGCAAATATACATTTCAACATTTATTTAGTTGCACCCTTCCAATTTATAAACTATTTTCTCAAGACTGGGTGCTTTTAAATTTTTGTTTATTACTTTTTTGATAAAGGGGATTGAACCCAGGTCATTATAATTGAGATACATCTTCAGTATACTTGCATATTTCCTTTTGAGACATGGCTTTATAATTTGCAAAATTGCCCAGTGTAGGATCAATCTTGATTACTCTTGCCTCAGCCTTCTGGAGAATATTAGTATTACCAGCGTGAGCTACTACATAAGTTTAATTTATCAATCAACTGAAAAAGCCGCTTTTATATTAGTGACTATCTCATAGTAAGATCTAAAGTGTCATCTAATATATTCTTGCTACTTTGATGTACATAAAGATAATCAGTATAATATAGGTGGTTATATAAAATCACATAAAAGTGTCCAAGGTAAAATGGCATTTTCATATAATGGGAAATTATGAATATTTCTATAAAAGGTTTTAATCTATATTCTTATGGAGAGTGTTACAGTTTATACATTTATAATACACACCAGCTCTTCAAATTTGCATTTTTACTACTAATTTCTTCACATGTTATATTTTATTTTGGATAACTTCCAATAAACATATAAGGTAGACATTTCTATGTCTTTCTTATCAACTACAATCTTTGACTGTAATTTATTGTGTATAAAATCTACATCAGTTTTGGTGGAAATCAATATCAAAGGAAAGTGAAAAATAATTACAATAAATGGAAGTAAATCAACAGGAAATATAGACAATTCTATACAATATATGTTTGTATTTCATTAGTAACATTGTGTAATATTTAAGAAGGAAGCTTAGCTAATAGTATTTCTTATTAAAAACCTTTCAAGAACCTTTGCATTATATACAAATATTTTATCTACATATTTGGTTCTAAATCAGTTTGCAGGTTCACCTTGCACTTTTGAAAAACAAAAATTGTTAATAATTCTAAAATATAGTATCTCATTTGAGACTTGTCCATGTATCAGATATTTTCTTATTCATGCATGGCTCAAAATAAACCACAACTTAAAGATGGAGGGGTGGGGTAGGAAGGAGGTAAGGGGAGGTAAAGGCTGTTAAAATGTGTAACTCACACGTAAACATTTATGATGAACTTAAAAATGTCATTGTGATGAAAATAGTGGTGCAATGATGTACTTAGGTAAAAAAGTGCATATACTGAAACCACCTTTACAGGAAAGAAAACAAAAATGCAAAATAATGATAATAATAGCTAATAGGAAATAAGATGATAGAACTTTTATAAAGGGAAGGTACCCGAGAAATGGAGGGAAGGAATTTTTAAAAATACTAAAATATATTATGTACATGCCCTAGCTCGTCATGATGAGTATGACTACTATGTAATGCAGATATGTACGGATGAAAGCAAAATTTTAAAATAAGAAACATGCTATCATAATGCTAAAAATAAATACACACATTATTTTGAGAATCTGTTTTATGTGATGAAAATTTACATCTGTACATAAAATTTACAAATGAAGAAGTCCTCAAATCAAAACGAATCGATGTAACCGCAGTAATAATACTAACAAATTTGCAGGAACTGATCTCTGTCTTATTATTTTAACACAGGCAAATGTAAATACAAAAGATGCTCAAAAATGCCAAAGTCAAAGGAACTCTCATCCAATTACAGTAGAAAAACAAAATTGAACAAATTAAAATTTGAAATGGCAACAGATGAGCTTTCCAATCAGTCACACGGAGTCAATCGGGTGTACAAAGCTGTAACAACCCTCCTCTCACACTGTGCAGAAATAATCAACCTAGATGAATTGCATAGTTAAATATAAAGATTCAAACCATGGAGACTTTAGACAAGCACATAGGACAACAGTTCTAATGCCTTGAATTAAAATAGCATCTAAAACAGCATCAAGAAAACATAAGGTCATATTTTTAAATACTTCATTGGCACAGAAAATTATACATGTTTATTGATACAGTACCATGTTTTTGTATACAATGTAAAATGGTCTAGTTTGTGTAAGTAGCATATTCATTGCCTCAAACATTTAATGAAAATATTTAAATGAAATTACTTTGAATGTACACACCACAAAGCTTTACTATTTGGCTTATATTAAGGTGAAAAATTATTTTTGTTACAAAATATCATTAAGAGAAGAAAAATAAAAAGCAAAACATATTTTAAAATGAGGGAAAGAAAGAAAATTCTTATGAAGATGTATAAATCTTTGGGGCTGGGGGTTTAGTTCAGCGGCACAGCGCCTTGCCTGGCAAGTGCAAGGTTGTGAGTTTGATTTCCAGTACCAGAAAAAAAAACAAAAAACAAACAAAAAAAAAATTGAAGGAGGGAATACATGTGCAGCACAGATAACTAAGAACTTGCATCCAGATAAACTAAAAGCACAACTATATTCAATGAGAAAACCAGAAAGCCCTGTAGAATTTGCATGAAACTCATGCAAAACAGTGCATAAACTATATTCAAATGGCCAGTAATTACAAGCAACACTATTCACATTTATTATTCATCGTGGAAATCCAAATTAGAATGACAATGTAAAAATTTCTTCACTGATATCATAATGAAAGATGTAGACAATGCCACCTGTTTACACTAAATTAAACCACCAGAATTTACATGCTCAGCTGTAGAAGATAACAGCTGTTACAGTTCTTTGAAAACTGTCTGGAATGTCTACAAAAGCTGCATTGTTCATAATCTTGAATAGAGCTCTCTTCTTCCTGCTTCTCTCAGGAGAAGGATATTCATGTGCTCAGAAGAATCAAATGCAACTACGCACTATACAAAATTTTTCCCGAAATAAAACTCTCTAAAGGTCCATCAAGAGTTAAATTGGTCAAGCAATGTAGGTGTGTTCGCACAGTAAATCCAAAAGTTAAATGAGATTGTTTTGAATATCATAACATACAAGGAAGAGTACAAATGAATCTAAAATGAAAGAAGCTGAACAGAAAAGATAACACACTGGGAGTTTCCAGGTCAGCAAAGTTCATAAACAGGCAAAGGTAATCCATGGATTGAAGTGAGCCTGTGGTATATATTGGAACTCTCATAGCCAGGGGAGGAAGGAGAGATTTCTGGTCCTGATCATGTTCTGCTGCTCCTGGCTGTTATTATGTAAATTTAAAATTTATTAAAATATACTGTTCAATCACTACACTTTTTGTATAGATCTATAATACGTTCTAAAGCCTAAAATGCTGTGACAAACTTAAGGGGAGATCTGAATCATAGTGCTGGCCTATGTAGAAAAGTAATAGTGTAAAGACCTACTCATCCCTTGGTCAGTTAACTGTCTCTCCACAGAAAGAGTAAAATGACACTTTTCTTTCCATGTTTTAAATAACATTTTACTGTACATCTAAGTCCTGTCTGGTACATAAAAGTGGAGGAGTTGTTTAGCTAGTTCTCCCACATGAAAACATCACTGATTTTCTATTTTCCATGTTTTTTCTATTTTAAATTGAGGCGTGTGAGTACATTAAATGTATTCTGACAAAAACAAATATCTAAGAACCCATTTTAGAAAGTCATTTGCATGCATTTCTGGAAGGTAATGTGTTATCTGTGGCTATGAATATATATCAATATAAATGAAAATAGACATCTGTATACCAGGCAGATTACAGAAATACCCTTCTCTGGCTTTAGAACAGAATCAATGCGAAACAATCTTGAGATATGAAAAATATGGTTTTGTTCAAATATCTTAAAATACTATGGACAATTACTTTTTAATATCAAGTGCAATTTGTGTACTGTAGCAGTCGCTAACCCTGGATTGATTTACACATTTAAAAAGAAATTTCCATGTTAGCCAGGCATGGAAGTGCGCACTTGTAATCCCAGTACTTGCAAGGGTGAGGCAGGAGATCATTGAGACTTTGAGTCCCCCTGTGATACATAGGGAGTTCAAGGCTTAGAATATACAGTGAGACAACCGTCTCAAAAAAATTATCCATGTTATGAATGTATTGTGTACATCAAGGCCATGCTGTGATAAAGTGGTGGCTAATAGCTGTGTGATCCTCCTCATTGTAGCTGCAGCAGACCCAGAGCAGGAAGAGAAACACCTTTCTTGCCAGTACCCTCTGTCCGCAGGACTCTTCTCGTCTTTGCCCTTAGCATTGGCTCTGCTGTCCTGCCGGGATTTCTAGCCTAAGAATCACGACTGAGCTACTGTTTGTTTCTAATTTTATTATTAAAGATAAAAGAATCAAAACATACTAACAAACACACAGATATAAATGAAACAACATAAAAACAATACAGAGTTTCAGACAAGGTGAAAAGAAATTAGCAATGGTTGTTGTACTACATAATGTTATCTTCATATTGGTTACTGAGATAAACAAATATAGATGTGTAAGAATGATCAAACAATTAAAGATCACCTGTTCCTTTCAAGAAAGCAATAGAAATTAATAGTGCAATTATCCCAGCCATCTTCATCTTGTGTTTGTGCGTATATATATATATATATATATATATATATATATAAAATTGCGCATATATATATGTGCAATTTTTCCCCTCTTCTTTATTTTCTCCTTTCCCTCATCCCTGTTATTCCTTTCTTTTTTTTAGCAGTTTCTTTCCCTTTCACATTATCTATTGTATCTTTTAGATTTCATTTACTCTTTGAGGCTGTTACACGAGTGAGATAATGTGGTCTTTACATTTGTGAGTCTACTGAGGGCTCATCATTTAACAATTGTGTGATAAATTATTATACTTCATATAAAATGGAAATACAACTTTTTTAGTATTTCTCAGATTTTACTGTGTGAAAATGTTTCTTACACATTAACAATGTAATTATTTTATGAGTCATTTTAATAAATTCATCATGCATCAATTCTGTTGCTCTAAATAGATATTAATCAGGAATATATTATACTAATGTGTGGCATAATTCCCTAAAAATGACCCAGACTAAAAGATTTTTAATTGTTATAAAGATAAAGTTTATGACACAAACTGAAAATATTCATGTGTGTTTTGAGTTTCTTCTAACTAAATCTTATGAAGTAATTTTAAATATATCTGCATTTTATAATGAATTACTATATTGAGTTTTACCATGAAGAGAGAGCATAAAGTATCTTCAGGAACTCAACATAAAAAGCATTCATAATATACTATATTATTTCTAATTCAGAAATATGGAAAGGTGCATTCATGTTTGTCTTTAATATTGTCTTATTTTCTCTACCAATAGAGGTATGATTCATATCTATGTTAATATTGACAATTCTATCCATACTACTTACAGTCATAGGAATTATGTGGTACTTCTATTAATTTAGAAGGGCAGCTAAAACCAGTTTCTCTAATAATTGTTTTCACTTTTTGAGCATGAATTAATGGCCTTGTTGTTGTTTTATGTCATTGACCTATCATCCATATTGATGAGTATATTAGTTAACTGATGTGTGATTCCAGCTGGCATTCTGGGAGACTGAAAAGTTAAGCATCTTATTAATAATTACAATGAAATAATGATAGCACTCAAGTCCAAATACAAATTAATAATAGAAGATTTTATTCAACATTTCATCTCAGTTACAGATACTTCACTTTCAACTCATTTCTGGTTCATAGTTCTGTAGAGGGATATTGTGAAACCTCCCTCATTGTGTTTACTGCATATAAATGGACAAAGCCCCTGCCTCGTAGGGTTTTATCTCATAGCATCTTTAATGCCAGAAAGGAAGGAAAATAAGTCACTGCAAGTGTGGAAGAAACTCATCATCCAGTTGTATGGAATGCAGTAGCCTGCACAGCACATTTTTACAAGATAATGACAAGTGACCCAAACAAGAACTCAAGTGTTATGGAGACTTCTCTGTGGCCCCAAGGCTTTGGAGAAGACCTCCTTCTGCTTTTCTTTTAAGGCTTTGAGGAGAACAAAACTGCCATTGTAGGGGAAAGAATGGGCCATGGGAAGGTGGTACTTCACCTCTGAAGGTTTAAGAAAATGACAGCCCTGGGAATCAAGCTTGAAAGAGGTTCTTTAAGAAAAAACATCCCTGGACATGTTTTGCATAGAATATTCCACGTTATCATAAATCATTTAGAGATAGATATTTTAAAGATATATAAACTAGATGAGCATTTTCAAATCTACTATGAAATAGTTGTAAGTGCAGTTTGGGTTGTTCACATGTTTATCCTACACAGAGATGTTTTGAAATGAAATATTTTTCTTTGTGCTATTTCTGAAGAAATATTGGGAAAAGTGAAATACCATAAATTGTTCTTATTTCACTTTTTGCAATCTTTCAAGGCATGTTATATTCTTATATCAAATATATCATTCAACTCTTTGTGAAAACTTTTTTTCTATGCTCTGAACACATAGAACACACTAATGATTTACAATATGATAGCAGGGATGGGATGAGGCTCCACCCTGGTCATATGAAATTATAAGTATTTCTCATAAAAAATACAGTAGGGAATAACCATATACTTTACTTTAATATTTCAAAAAGAATTTGGGATTAGCTCTAAGCTCTACATAGCCTAGTATTTTAATTAAAAGTAGACCATAAAGGCATTTATGAAAGCAATATCACAATAACAGGTTATATATTTTTAATTTCATGTTTCTTTACTCATGGTGCCTTAGAGATTATTTTGAAGACTCCCCGCATTTTATCATGGGAGATAATGCAATATATTCCTGGGTGTCTTGGTTACTTTTACATCATTGCTGAGACAAAATACCCAATGCCCAAAATTAAGGAAGGAAATGTTTATTTAGCTCACAGTTTGTGGAGGTTTCAGTCTATAATCAGGTAGCTCCAAGGCACGGTGGAGTGACATAGGGGCAAAATTTGAAGGCAGAACAACACCTCAAAAGCAGCAAGAGCAAAAAGGAGGGAAAGCAAGCCTCGTTTCTTTCCTTGTATTGTATGCATCTACCCTCCCTGAAGGTGGTGGTCCTTTACACCCACACAACCTCCAGGCACTTGTCTTACACAGGCCCAGGATGAATACAAAGTAAGGACTCTGGCTCCCTGATCACTTAATTAACCTTCTAAACTTCTCAAGTTGACACAGTGAACAACAACCCAGAGGTAAGGGTGTGTCCTTTTCGCCCCAGGATGAAGAACTGCTGAGTCACTTAGTAAAGCTTCTAGACTACATAACACTGGGTGATACTTGTGGAAGTAAAATCACATGAAAGTTGCTATCTTTTAAATGAAATTTACTTTAAATTTATCAATTTTACTTCATTTGTGTCCTAGCTTATAATGTCTGTGGTAAAGGACAGTTATCTTTTCATAAGTCACATTTCTCTTCCTCCAAAAATAGAAAATTTTCCTCATTTTAAGCTGCTAAAATGCCTTAGTTTTTTGCAAGGCCTAAAGCCACTAAATTGATACCAAATGAAAATACTGACTCCCACTGACTTATGATGATAGAGTACTAAAATATTAATTAATAATTAATTTACTATCAAATTCTTTTTATATATGTAGAGCATTTTATATTCAGTAACGATGTCCAAATGTAACAGTGTAGTCTACCTTTCAATATTCTCATAAATTATAAATAACCATATAAAATAAATATGAACTGCATATTCAAAAGTGGGATATAATACAAGTTAGCATTAACATTTAGCATTAACTGGAGATGAAATATTTGAGAAAGGAAAAACACTTTACTATATAAAATGAATGCAATAGAATATCAAAATAATTTGGTATAAAATATGCCTTAATCCCCGCTACTTAGGGGCTTGCGGTAGAAGGGTCACGAGTTTGAGGTCAGCTGTGGCAGATTTGCAAAAATTTACCTGAAAATAAAAATTTTTAAAGAACTAAGATTTATTTAAGTGACAAAGTACCCCCAGGTTGAATCTTCAATAATCAAAACAAAACATACTCAAAGTAAAATTTTTGAGGTAGCACTAAGCTTCCAATGAAATTTGTTGTTTTTACTTTGAGTTGGCATCTTAAAAATGTGAATTTTCTCCTTAAACACACTAATAATTTCCCTGCAAAATATTAGAGAATAATGCATTAAACTTGCTAATCCATTAAAATTTGATTTTGAAAATATATTGCAGAATATAAAACAAAATTCTCGTGGAGAAAAACATTCAGCCTTCAAAAGACTCATTTTAGTAGACTCTTTCTAAAGAATAGTTTTACATCTCAAACCTCACATTATACTCCACAAAAATATACTACTGTATTTGTAAAAATAGAAGGGAATAGTTTGAGATTTACATAAAAATCAGAGTTCTAAAAATTCTTCTATGAAATATATCTAATTTCTCTTGTTAATGATGTACATTAGCATATGTTAAACTAACATAGATTCATTATTTTTAATTAAACCCATAACTTTTTAATATTTCCTTAGTTTTTAACTAATGCCCTTTTAATGTTATAAAATACCATCCAGGGTAACACATTATATTTATTTTTCTCAGCCTCTTCATGGCTGGGACAATTTCTTCAATCTTTTTGTTTTTGTGACTTTGACAGTTTAAAGGAACTATAGTCAGGTGTTTTGTAGATTATTCCTGCAGTGGCATTTATCTAATGTTCTTCCCTGTGATTAGAAAGGGTTACGAGTTTTTGAGAAAAAAGTCATTCTCACTATATATCAAAGATTTAAACTGTAATATCATTGTTGATTTTAGTTTTGATCAAGTATCTAAACCAAGTTTGTCCTTGCTTTTATAACTAAATTTCCCAGGTTAACTTGTAGATCTACAGGAATTTTTTTGTTCCCTAAATCTTAAGATTGATAGGTCTGACTTTATGCTGACTAACCACTCAACACTATGATATCTCTTGGCCTTTAGTGGTTTGCAGACTAGTCCAATCATGTCTGAAAACCACCTTTGAATTGACTCCCATATGTGTTATTACTTTATTGTTTTCTTATGACATTATCTGAAGTATAGTATTTGTTCTTCTATGTTTATTCATAGTATTTAGCTCTTAGGAAACAAACAATAATGTAGTCAGGAGACACATGAAGCCTGAGATTGTTGTATTAGTTTTCTGTTTGTGCTGTCAAAAATAACCACAAATTTGATGACCTAGAACACACGCATTTATTCTGATACTGATTCAAGGGTACTGTCTGCGGAGAACAACTATGACCAAAGTTTCCGTAGGTTATATTCCTTTTCAGAAGTCTCAGTAGGAAGGTCCATGCTCTGCTTGTCGTGCCTGTTACTAGTATTTTGTTCTTTTGCTTGCAGCACTGGAGTCTTTCGGCCATCATGGTCTGTCAGCTAGAGGACTGCATTTCCCTTCTAAAACTTGCATTTCTAGTGCTTAGACCTCTGGATTCACCTTCAAATCCAGTCAAGGCACTTGTGCTCTTCTGACATCATGTTTCTTTGAAGTAGCCAAGAACACTGTCTGCTGCTAGAGCATTTTGGGTCCATTTGGATAATCCAGAAATTCCATCATCACAAGGTCATACATTTAATTTCATCTATGAAGTGCCCTCCTCCAGGGAAAAGCAAATATTCAGATTCAAGGGACAAGAGTGCATGTGTTCTTGGGGGCAGCTTTAGTCCACCTACAATAGTGACTTATTATTGGCACTTTTTCCTAAAAGTTTTGGAAACATTGTGTATCACACACTGATCAGGCCCTCAACCTCCCAACCAAGAGGTTGGTGAAGGTTTAAATTAAAGAGGCCAGTGGTATGATTTAGGGCTCCAGGAGGTTCAAAGCCATTGAGCAGAATTTGGGATTCTCTGGAGGCTAAGATGAAGAAGTACTCTGGGTGGCTCGTATTTATTTGGTTTTCAAACAAAGGAAGGGGACACTGAGGAAAGCATGGGAACCTGAGCTGCACCTTGGGAGTCAGGAAAAAGACTTCCCTAAGTAGTACATTATGCTAATTAGGAGAACTATCTTATCTCCAGGTTGGTATTCACCACAGAAATGAGACATCTGCAGCTGCAGTCTCTATCTAGTTAATTGGGGTTGCACCGAGCTGTCCTCAGCTGTGGTCTTGTGTTGCCCTTGGAAGTGTCACAACATCACAGCCACTGGCCTCAGCTGGGACCAGTGACTCACAGAGGTTCACTTACTATGAATCTGCTGCCCATCTCCAGACAAGGGACCTAGGCCTGGGACAGACTCACAAGAAAACATAGAAAGCCAATTGGGTAATTTTAAATCCTGCTCAGAGCTGCTTTGTATTGGACTCCATCAACTGTGCCCATAAATTAAAGCTCCCTTTATAGGAACAAAGGATGATTAAGGGTCTTGCTATAAATTCATTTTGAAGAATGTAGTTTCTTATGTTTTAATGAATTTTTGAAATTCCAGGAAGGCAAGTATTTTAAGTAGAGTTTAGTGTGTTCTCAGCTGTACATACTTGCAAAAGATGCAAATGGGAGAAGCCATGAGATGTGTCTCAAGGGCTTGGTCATCCTACCTGCCTTTCAGCTACAAATCTGAAACTCATGTGGCTAGTGTCCAGCAGGAATGCGTTAAAGTGAGCCCCTCCTACTTAAGACCATTTATAGAAACCACCCAATGCAAAAGAATGGGAACAAATAAGGATACAAACTTGGAAATGACAAAGAAATGACAGGTGGTCAGGAAAACTTTAAGCACCTCTGAAAAAGAAGTAGGGGCAAAAGTAAGGCTGTAATATCAGGAATGTGTGTGGTGAAGACCATTAAAAAAATATACGCATAGGCTTAAGAGAACTCAACTAGTACCACAGAATATAAATCAGTTTGTACATTAAAAATGTATCACATGAATAGTACAGACTCCCCCACAGGTTTTCAAGATATTTTTGCATGAATTATACTTTAAATATATGCATTCTTATAGCAGATTCTCTACATAATTTAGAAGAAATATAGTAATATATGTAGTGCTTCTAATAAGAAGAGTATTGACTATAATAAGGACATTACTATAATTGATCAAGGTGCAATTAACTTCACAGCAAACCATTCATTTTCTTTAAGCATTTTAAAAATAATAGCATTGGAAGCATATTTTTTCTAAGGTGTTGTTTTCTTATTTTTTGAAAATCACAAAAAGATTTCATGAAACAAACCTTTTTGTATATAGCGTTTAGATGGCATTTTGGATCTCTTTTTTACTTATAGATGTATTATGAAGGGTATTTTTGATTAAAAATAAAGTTCTTGAGTTAAATTACACAAATTAATATTTTTTTCTGGTACCAGGAGTCGAATTCACAACCTTGTGCTTGCCAGGCAGGCGCTGTGCCGCTGAGCTAAATCCCCAGCCCCTAAATTTATTATTTCTTAAGTGAAAAAAAATGGTATAATTCTTTTACGTTAGGGAGATACTTTACAATATCGGCTGTGATGTTTTTAGGTTTCCAAGGGTTATTACTTTATGTGCTTCTCATTAGCGTTATCAGTTGAATTAAAGAAGTTCAGTTCCATGCTTCAAAAAGACATTTTCAATTAAGATTGTATTGTCTGATATTAAGAATATACCTTTGAAATGAAACGATTACTGATAATTAACTTAATGATTTATTTTCCATATCATAGAGGATATCATACAGAATATTACTCTATTTCTGTACAGACAGTCTATAATGTTCAGTAATCTTAAACGTGTGGAGAGGAATTGCCAGTGAGCTGTGGATATGAAACTATGTCAATATCAGAAGCATTCAGAGAGCTTCCCATAGCTTCTGAGTATGTGGAGCAGAGCGTTATTGTTGATTATGGTGTAAATTTCAGTTGATACTGTGTGCTCTATGTTTGTAGTATGATAATGTCAGTGATTCTAGTAAAATAAACATTTGCTTTGATGGGAGCTAAATGAAATCATTTAAAAATCAAGAGAAGTTGACTTATTAAAATTACATACATTAAGCTAACTTGATCCAGGAATTTATTGCCTGCACTTCAATGCCTGCAACAACTTCATATTCCATGCTGTCTCAAAGTTCATGTCAAAGGTCAGTATTCCCAAAGATATGTTTCATCATTATGCCTCATCAAATGAAATATATTCTTCCTATTCCTACAAGTGTAATGTGTTATTGAATAGGAATCATTCCTAATATGTTATTTTCCATAGAAATGGTCAGAGATTTTAGCATTTTGAGAAGAGTTCTCTGAACTTGGCTCTGGCAGCTATTAATTGTAGGACTGCAACAAAGTCTGCTTTAGTGTACTCACCCTAGGCTGTAAAATCACAACACATACATAATAAATAATGTGTTGTAATATTTAATGATATCACAAAACTACTTTGAGAAGTGGCTGCAACATAATGCTAGTTACTTTATTATCATCACTATTATTTCCATCAACATTATCTATATAAGACCATTATGTCCATTATATTCACTATATTTTTTATTATTTACACATTGCAATTTCTTTGTTCACACAAATGTTTCAGCAGATATATTTAAATATAAATGTAAGAAACAGCCGGGGATATAGCTCAGTGGCATAAGTGCCTGCCTGACAAGTGCAAGGTCCTCTGTTTGATTCCTGGTACCCCTCCCCAAAAAGAAACAAGTGAATTTTAAAATTAATTTACAATTAATTTTAAAGAACAAAAAATTAATATACAATAACTGAAAAGTAATTTTTAGTTGTAAATATATCTCTTGAAATTTAAAATCCCTCATGATAGCATAATCAATAATTAAATTTGAACAGCCCTAACTTACAGTAGAGTATGTGAATAAATATATTTTCATATATTTCTATATTTACATAGTATTTCTACTAACATCTAAATAGTTTATATTTCACACAATCTAATATTTAAACTTGATACTTACTGTTACATTCACCTCTTCCTGTATGTTTATATTTCTCCAATTAACACCTTACCATTTTCATATTCTTAATTCAGAGCATTTTAATTTGGAGCTCACCACTTTTATTAATTGCAGAAATATACTCAAACATACGATATCTTCATAATTCCAGTCCTGACATTGAAGTTATAAATATTTGATAGTATGCAGAATTTCTCAGCATGCATGAAAGTACCATAAATTTATCCTACCACTAAATCAAATATATAATAAGCCATTCCTCATCTCTCTTCTCCAATACCATCACATAATTCCCAAAATTGCCAAGTCATATTTGACTTCTTTCTTCTTGAAGCTTTGAATCACTTACCTTGTAAGACTGTCTTCCTTCACAGTGTCATTCATACCTATTGCCCTCTATATGCTTGAACAGTTTTAACAGCTTTTTGGAGCTAACAGTACACATCTATATGTGTGCCCTAATTGTTCTATAATATCTAGAAATCAGTTGTGGTGATGCTTGTAAAACTCAGGGCATTCAGATTTCTCTTCAACTGTCATCACAAGGACTTTCTTTCTTCCTTACTGCCCGGGTAAAACTGTCTTCTTCTGGACTACATTGTATCACATCACTGTGCTATATTTTCTTCATTTGACTTTATAACATCTGAGATCATATATATTTTTCTCCATAAATACTTGTTGAATGCATAAATAATGTTCCAATAAGGTGACAATGTTATAGTTAGGAAGACATGGGGTGGATGCTTATGATACAGAGGATTTCAATGAAACATCTTTTTCCTTCAATTCCAGAAAATTCTGCCCACAGTATTATGTACACTGACACTTAGATTTTACTCTAGACATTTATTTTGATTCTATAAAGCTTTACAGTGATCAGACATGATTAACAGACTGGGCCTTTCCATAGGGACTCTCTCCAACAATAAAAATAAATTGTGCTACTTAGTTTGGATTGCCCTTAATTAGTCTTCTTAGGCCTTTAGTTGGTCTCTGGAAAAGGTCTTTTGTTAAGATCTATCTTATGCAGTATGTAGGGGTAATAGAATATAACAATCAATGCAATTATACAAAAAATTTCCAGCTTGTTCTAAAATTTTGACTTTCTAATTAGTGACCCTGCAGTTCTCTGTCTTTCTAATATTGATTGGTTTTTCTGTTAGGCAGCTCTATTCTCTGCTCCCTAATCATTGTTCTATAATTTGGTAACAAGAATAACTTTAAATTCTCCCTTGACTTGAAATAAATCACAGCAGTTGTAATTTATTTCTTCTTAATTCAAATTATGTTTAGCCATATCTAATGATTCTTGAATTTGGTGGCCTATGAGAAAGGTTTCAGTGCATTTTATAAACAATCCATAAACCCACGTAGACCTACTATATTAGAATTTCAATAGTGGAGGCTAGTAATTTCATAATAAGAAACAAAAGCAACAGCAATAAAATGTTTCATAACCTTTGCACCAGATTCATCAAATATTAAATTTAAGTTGTAATACAGAGTAGCTCAAAAATTCCTACAAAAATGAAATAAAATATATCTTTTCTTGAAACCTACTATACCAGTATGTGACTACATTATCTGGACAATCAACATATGTGTGGATTTTACAATGGCCTGACATGTAAACTTTATTAAATTTAAGCTTCACTTATGCCCGGATGTCATTTCAGGCCAACAATCTTCTATCTTCTCCAGAAGTTCTACCTATTGAAGTCTTAATTTGATGAAGTCACTGGCTCTTGCATAGTGTCCCTGGGACTCGGAATATCTCTCTCTCTCTATCTGCCTAATCCATTTCTTTATCTCTTTAATCTCCTTCAATAAGGTATGTAACTCAACTGTTACTCTTTAATTGTCTCCAGGTAAGTCAATAAACAAATAGAAGCAACTCAAGATTTTCTTTTATATTTTACAGGCCTATAAAATAAACTGTACTGAAGGTAGGAGTTGGAGAAAATTGTATTGCTCCTATATAAGTTGCATAAAATTAAACAACAGTTAACGCCATGGTTACTGGGCATCAAGGGACAAGAGTTTTTACTGTTGTGTTTGGATAACAGCCCGAGCCTCCTCCTACAGTTCTTAGTGTTTCCTGATGACTCTCCTCGATGCTCCTCCTCCTATGCTGTGACATATCACACCTGCAGCATGAAAGTTTTCTTTCATTTCACTGTGTTATTCTAACATGTACTTTTATGTCCTTGGTGTTCAAATTAAAGATGGGTAATCTTCAGCCTCGGGGACACGCATAGCTCTAAGTCTGTTTCTGCATATTTTTTATTTTTGCTTATGTACACCTTGTGCATAAAATATTTACATTTTTGCATAGTCCATGGCTGTCTTTGTGCAAAAAAAACCAGGCTTAAGTATTTACAACAGAGACTTTATGAGCAGCAAGAGTACAATATTTACCGAGTCTCCTTTTACATAAAGCTTGTCTACCCGTCACTGTGAGGTTGGCAGGGTACTGCACGAGAAAAAGCAGCTTTGCTCTTTAACAAGACTAATGGGCCAGATGTTGTTCAAATTATTTTCCCACCCACTTCTCTTTCTCTCCAGGGAAGTATTTTCCATTCCGGAAAGCAATATCTGTCCTCCAAATTCTCTCTTCCTGTTCTTCATGGAATAGGGCAGAATATACAAAATGTGTTTTAAACATCGGTATCTTCTCTGGAATGTCCTTTGAGAGTAATATTCTTGCATATGAATAGTTCTTAATTATATTGGCAGCTTTCTTATTTTCTATTTCACATGCAATATAAATACACCACATACACAATGAATTACTTAGTCTCTTCATCTGAGAATTGCTGCTATGAGCACCCCTTGGAGATAGTGTTTTCCTCAACATGATTCTTTTCAGGAGTTTTTTCTCTACTCTTCCATACTCTGTTCTAGGTGTTCTGGTTTAACATAACCACGTTTTGATTAAGGGATATTTAACAGAATATTTCAAATTATTCACTGTGCTTCTTTCTTGGACTCACACTCAACTACATACTTAGGCTTACATTAAGGAGGTGAGGGTTTTACTCCTAAAGTCCCACTTGCATGTGTTGTTTTCTTATCATACCTGATTAATTGTAACATAAAGCACATTTTACATCCCCATTAGAGAATCTAGTGCCCCATACCAAGCCTCTCTGTTACAGCTGAGTTGCCTCTGGTATCTAAGAAAAATAGTGAGATACAGGACAAATATACATTGTTTCAAAGACTGGAAGATCAATGGCTTTCCTTGGTTCAAAAGCACTAATTTCTATTTTAATTGTGATTCAGAGAAGGTTGATTCTCCCCGTAAGCCTTTGTTCCCTCAGAGATCCCATAGGTATAATTCCTATGCTCACAAATTAGAAAAGATTATTACTAAAATGTCTGAAGAAGTCTTCTAGAAATACTCTGCAAAGTCTAAAAAGTTCAGGAGTAATTAACCATAAATATTCATAGTTCCTATGCTTCAACTAAGCTTGGATTATCTACTTATGCTGAATAAAATCTTTCAGAATTGCACTTTGGCAAGAAGCTTTTCTCATCTTAACCCTATGCAAAACTGTTCCCTTTCATGTTGTTCAATGTAAAAATTGAGCATAAGGAGGAGGACAACTATGAAGTTTCACTCCAAGAGTAGTTTAAATATGTCACCCATCAGAAAAGAGACATTTTCAGCCTAATATGCAACGGACTTTAAAAGACATACAAAGATCTGCCAGATCTTCATTTTCTTACCGCAGATACTGCAAGTCCTGTGAGATACTTATGACCAAGTATAGCTAGCCTTCAAAGAGACACTCTGTGGAGAGGGTTGTAAATTCTCTTTTCTGGGGAAATTATCTCCTTTGCATGAATTCCCTTTGCATGAAAACACAGCAAATCACCTGATTGTCATCCTTCAGCTATTATCACCTCTTTTACTGGTGGAAAAGATGATGTAGATAGAAAATGCAGAAAAGGGGAAAAAGAATAAAATGCAGCAATGCAAGTCAATCTTGAATTCCAGGCAGAAAGCCATGTCTAGTGAAAGTGGAAACTGGTGCAACCATTACAGAGAAGAGTACAGATTGAAAAGTTAAACAATGGAACTACCCCACGATTCAGCAATCTTACCACTAGGTACATATCCAAAGGAAAGGAAATCAGTGTGTCCAAGGGATATCTGCATGCTCTTGATCATTGCAGCACTATTCATATGGCCAAGAAATGCAATCCAACTTAGTTTCTGTCAGTTGATGAATAGATGAAATATGGTCCAAAAAAATCAAAGAATTAATATGCAGCAATGAAAAACAATGAAATCTGGTATTGGTGGCAACACAGGTAGAATGGAGGTTACTAGGCAATGTGAAATAAGTCCATCACAGGAAGACAGGTATAGGATCTCTTTCATATAAAGAATATGTAGAAAATGATCCTGTACAAGCAGGAAGTAGAACGGCAGTTACTGGAGGTTGGTGAGTGTAGAAGGGGAGGCAAGGGTGGGGAGAGGTTGAGCAATGAGTATTATATTATTATTAGATCAGAGCAAGATGATCCGGCACGTTATCACACAGCAGAGAGACCATAATTAATGATAATGCATCATATTTTCTAAAAGATTAGAAGAAAGATGAATGATTTTACTCTAAGTATTTGAGGGTGTAGAGATGGTAATCTGATTTAAACATTACACCAGGTATACATGTATTAAAATATCAGAAGATATTACATAAATCTGTACAACTTTATGCTGTCGTGTGTAAGTTAAAAGTAAAATTTAAAACTTCAAAGACTAAACACTATCAATCAATTACATGTTTACATTTTGCCAAGCATTTTATTATCAGTCACATTTATGTGAGAAAATGTTTTTGCAAGCAAATGAAATTTGTTTGCGTGTCTCTTAACCTAGCATTTGTTTCTTATCTATGTTCATGGATTTTCCAGAGTGTGTGCCTTTAGACCTCAGGGTTTGAATCAAACACTTATTTAGAAAGCATCTTATTTAATCCACAGGCTAGTACTGAAGTCTGAACTGGTCTAGTTTTAGGGGGACAGTAGATCCCTACATTGCTGTAGAACTAAGTCCAATTTTAAACTCAATGCTCTGTGACAGGGTAGTGGCTCAAATTTGCACCCAGTGAGAAGTTGAGATTCGCTCTAAGAATGAGTTTTTAACTTGCCAAACTATACTCTCATAAATTGGGCAGACATTTTTACAGTTGCCTTCATTTGTTAGTTAGCCAAAGGAAAACTGGCAAAATGATTTTTTTTTAATTTTAGAAAAAAGAACAAGTTGCAAGCTAATTCTTTCCACATATCGAGGAGTAATATAATTAATAAGTTGCTATGCATGTGTGCATAACATTTACCAGGAGATCTTGTTTTAATAAATATCAAGAGTTTTTTTCTATTGCACAGACATTGGAAGACATTTAACCAAGATGATCTAAAAAATAAACTATGTATCACCATTAGTAGTCTAGCAAGAGTGCTTATTGTTTAGTATACAAATGAGCTAGTAAACAGAGTTATCTAGACTTATTTTAATGAAGAACTGCATGTTACTGCATCAAAAGAATTCCTTGACTTACATTTAAAGTATTATTTTGTTGTTAAAACGTGAATATTTTAACATCCAAACCATTACTTTTTATTGTTAAAATTATCTGTGACAGTATGCATTTCTGATGTTATACTGTGATCCTATATTTCTTGATCAATTTCTGACATAATTTTTCTATTCTATTCAGCAAAAATATATTCTCAGGCTCTCTTTTTAGAGTATAAATTTATTAGGCCTTTCTCTAGCAGACACACAAATGAAAGGCTATCATAGATCAACAAACTTATTACCAACATCACATTTTCAGAACAAAACATTCATTGCCGTCATTATTATGAACATGGAGTTATTCACTTGATAGAATAATTTCCTGTTAACTAGGACAAACAAATATTACTATTGATTTTAGTAGGCACATGAAATAGAAGTATCACAAAATATACATAAGTCCTGTCTGTAGTTTCAAAGCAAAATACCATTAAGCATACTTTAATGCTCTTTTATTCTAAACTTTCCACTTGGCAATTTCTTCTCTTGCTCTTAGTATTTCTCGGTAGCTGTATAGTCCCTACCCTGTCAACTGATTTTTGTGTGAATTCCACCATTTGTTTAAAGAGTCATTACTAGTCAATTGCAGTCAATTCATGGTCAGTAAATCTGTATACAGAAAGATAACATTGCTCATCCAACCTTAAAATAGAGCATAAGAGCTAAGAGCTTCTGGCCAGGCAGACCATCTTGAAAATATGTCATTATATTCTCCTGCAAGAGGAAAATGTAAATAACTTTGTTTCTACCCTGCCTAGTTGGCAAAAGCCATAATATTTTTTGTGCCACACTTTTTCAAGATCATCTGAAGTTATCACTGGTTTAAATTTACTCTTCAGAGACACACTGCTGGCATTCAGTCTTGACATTCAGGCACTTGAAACATATAGCAAAATAACATACAAAATAGTTTTTAGAGCTCTGGGCTTGGTCTCTTTCACCTCCAGTGTTTGAAACCAGATTAAGCATCAATTCAGAGGTGGCTCTTTGCTAGTCCTCCAGCTCCCACAATCTCAAACCTTTGTGTCAAGGTCCCTTCAAATTGAATTTAAAGACAGAGTCCTTATTTCACGCTGTCTTTTATGTGTCTGACACTTGAACAATTCTAAATCTATGTTGGTAAATAGAATTAATCAAATTATAAATAATTTTGTGTAAAAGCAACATGCATGCAAATAAATTTTTGGTTTTGTAATTACATTTTCCAAATAATGCTTAATATGGATCAGAATTTTAAGAAATTATCTAAGATACGTTATATGTTCATTTATTTTAGTGATATATATGTTATTACATAATGGAATATGTGAACTGTTTTATTTTTAATGCTAAAATACTGCAAATATCTAAATATAAAAATGATGTGCTATCATGTCTAAGAATCCAGATTTTTAAGTGAGGATGTAAGAAATTCTTATTCACTTTGAAGATATGTTTGAGAATAGGGTTCTACTGTACGAATTGCTGCAGTTCTGGAAATGTTTATCAACCAAAGATATCTAGGTAAGTACAAATAGTACCTGTGAGTCCTGAACACTTAAAATATAACTAGAGCAAGTAGGAATTACTTTTACATTTACACTCATTTAAATAATTTAAATTCAAGTGTCCATAGCCATATCAAGCTAATGCCTACCTTCTTTCTTTGGAAAAATGATGGAGGAACTGAAAAGATCCCAACCACCAAAATTTAGTGTAATAAAAACAGAAAAGCATTCAACATGACATTAACACAAAATAATGAGCCAGGAAAACTTTCTACAAAAATGAAAAATAATGAGATATTGTTAAAAGATTTTATTAGTATGTTTGTGATACACGGTGACTCTATTCTGTTTGTAGGCTTGGTGCAAATGTGTACTGCATCTTGAGTACACTTATTCCCCTCCTTCTGCCTTCTGTATCTCCTGCCTCAGATCCTTCCAACCTCTACAAATGCTACCTCCCTGTTTCTTAACATGGCTTTTACTTTGTCTTTACATTGCTTGCATTTTGCATCTCTTTTATATAATTAAAGCAGAAAGAGTGGAAAGGTGTATTGACTGACTATTAGAAAAAAATTATCTTTTACTTATTCAGAAAGGCTAAGTTTTTCATTAGCTTCCCAGCAGTCATCAGATATCTGTAAGCCTGTGTTAAATATAACATCATTCAGTTACATTTAAATAAATTATCATTCAAAAGAGATATCACAAAAGGAGTAACTCAGTGTTGGGCATTTTTAAAGCAAAACATTTACTTAAATGATTTTGCAACGTCTAGGCAATTAAAACTATTACCAGTCATTAACTCACAATATTTATGTTAATCATGGGGTTTCATTTAGTAGAATGTTGTAAAATGCTGTGAAACACCCATAATTTTCTATATATCAATTAACTGTGTCCATTAAAGTGAACAGCAACCAAAAATGGCTTAAACTCAAAAAGGGAAGTCAGAAAAGGTGCTGTCCATTTCTAAGGTAAACCTGAAGTCTACCAGGCAGAAACACAGAGTGCAGAGGGTGGGGGACAGGAGAGAGTGGGAGGGAAGCGTTAACTCAGGGGCTTTGAGACCCATCCTGGAGGAGGAACTTTCCTGACCTCTTCATGACCACAGTAGGAAATACTGGGTGCTGTATTGTAAATTTGCTAAAAGAACACATTTTAATGTTCTATCCAGAAATATAGCATAAGTTAGTAATGTGATTGATACTTTAATCAGCTTGATGAAATCTACAGTATATACACAGAACAAAACATTACTTTATATATTATATACAATTATTATTAATTCTTTTAATTTAAGGAGATAATGTGATTTTAGATCTACGGATGCCTTGTACAAGGATGAAATCCGGGTAAACACATCTCTCTCAAACATTTATCAATTTTCTATGGTAAAATCTTTCAAAATTCTTCCTTCTAGTTTTGTGAAATGCGCAGTACATGCTTGTTGTCCTACTGAGGACATCACACCAGAACACGTGTTGTATATGTAAGTTAGTAGTCCTTAATCAGTGTTCTGGTTTATGTCTGGATGTCCCCACAAAGACCCATGCAGTCGTGGGGCTAGCTTTTAGAGCTTATGACGGATTAGTGAGTGTGAGTGCTACACCACCCCGGGGCAGGTAGTTTGCATACAGTGTAAGGGAGGGAATGAGGCTGCTTGCTGCTGCTCCTCCCTTTTGCTCTTGCTGCTTTTGCTTTCCACTACCAGGAACTGTTGCCCTCTGCCATGTGCCACTCTGCCTTGGAGCCAGCCGAGTATGGACTGAAACCACCACAAATTGTGAACTAAATAAACCTTTGCTTCCCTAATTTTGGATGTTGGGTATTTTGTCTCAACAATGAGAAAAAAAAAATAACTAAGACAATCAGGCTTTCTTCATCTCCTTGATTTATTTCACTTAACAGTATAGTTTCAAGGAGCATGCATTCTCCTACCAGTGACTCAAGTTTATCTTTCTTTGTGGCTGAGTAGTACTAAATTGTGTGTAAACTTTCATCTGTTGATGGACATGTAGACCACTTCCAACAATTAACTGTCAAGTTGTGCTGCTATAAGCTTGAGTATGTGTGGATCTCTGTAATATGATGTCTTTATTTCTTTTGCAAAGATACCAAGAATAGGAATTGCAGACTCAAATGGAAATTCTAGTTTTAGTTTTTTGAGGACTCTCTACACTGATTTCCATAGTAGTTGTATTAGCTTCAATCCTCACCAATTGCAGAAGATTTCCCTTGTCCCCACAGTCTCACCAGCATTTGTTATTATTTGATGTCATAATGATGGGCATATGTATCACGTTTTCTGTTTCTGACCATTAGCTGATGGATATTTCTTTCCTCTATCAAAAAGTGACAGTGAATGAATATGAGAATACAGGTGTCTCTTTGAAATACAGATTTCATTTCCTTTGCATGTATACCCAGTAATGTGATTGCTGTGTCATATGTTAGTCATAGTTTTAGTTTGTTGAGGAAGCTCCATACTTTTCTCTATAGTAGCCATACTAATTTAACTCCCCAGAAACAATGTTCAGGCCTTCCCTTTCCATATCCTTGTAGAACTTGTCTTTAGACTTTCTGTGCAGTTATTTTCTACTTGGTTGCAGTGATAATGCCTTGTGGTTTGCATTTGAATTATTTCCTATCATTAATAATATACAACATTTAAAATGTAATTCTTGGCCATTCTGAGTTGTTTGTAAATGTCTATGTATGATTATTGTCCATTTTTAAATTAATCATTTGTTGCTGTTGAATTTTTGGAGCCCCTTATGTATTCTGAGTAACAATCTCTTCTCAGGTATATAGTTTATTCATATTTTCTCTCAGGTTATTTCTTTACTAATTATTTCCTTGGATGGTTAGAAATGCTTAACTTTAATGTACTACCAATTGTCTATGTTTGCTTTTGTTTCATGTGCTTTGGGGTCTTGTCCATAAAACTTCTGCCCATTCCAGGGCTCTGAAATGTTTTCTCCTGGTGGTCTCACAATTTCAGATCATACATGCAGATCCATAATCCATTTTGAACTCTTTCATAATCGATGAGAGATAGGTGCCTAATTCTTCTGCATGTGGATATCCAATTATGTCAGCACCATTTAACAAATAAACTGCTTGTTCTGATGTATATTCTTAAACACTTTGTCAGATTCAGCTGGCTGAAGTTGCATAAGTTTATCTCTAGGATCTCTGTTCTTTTTCCTTGATTTATGTCTATATTTTATGATAATATTGTGTTTTTTTAAACAAGCTTTGCATTATATTTTGAAGCCAGGCACTTTAGTGTGATGTGTTTTGCTCTTTTTCTTCAAGACGGCTTTACTATTTTGGGTTTTTGTGGTTCCATGTAAATCTTAGGATATTGTAGTACAGTTTTTAGTTAGTTTTATTTATGTTATCAGCTTTCCTAAAATGTATACTGAAATATAATATTTCATTCATTTTTAAGTGTGGGTATTGAAACATTTGATTTGAATATCTCAAATGATGGGTGATATTTGTCTTAGTTACTTTTCTCTCATTGTTGAGATAAAATATCCAACACCCAAGGTTAAAGGAGGAAAGGTTTATTTAGCTCACAGATTGTGGAGGTTCCAGTCCATAATTGACTAGTTCCAAGGCAGGGTGCACATGGCAGAGAGGCAACAGAAGACAGTTAAAGCAACAAGAAAGAGCAAGACAAGCTTTCGTCTGTCCCTTATATTGTATGTAGCGTGCTGCCCTATGGTGGGTGTACTATTCATACCATTAATTCCAGCACCATACCATTCATACCATTAATTCCATTAATCCCAGCATTGGACCATGAATCAATTACAAACTCTAGATTCAGTCACTTCTGACAAGGCCACCTTCCGTGACTGTATGAGGCTTTGGGGGGTACTTCTAGACACAAACCTTACCAACATTAATACAGTATAAGTTACTGATCAACTGAATCATTTGGTTTTACAACTCTTTATGCCGATTTCTATACTTGTACTTCCCAGACTTTGGGGAATTGAAATGAAGTTGATTAAGAATTTCAGCATTTGATGTGTGATAATTGACTTAATCTCTGCTTTTTATGCTCAGCATGGCTAACTCATTTTTTATTTCATTTCCCTATGCTAAAGATTGCTTTATTGTCTACCTATGATAAGCAGGCCTCTTGGTTTTTGCTTCAGTGAAGGAGTAGTATTCAGCTATAAAGAATGATAAATTCAAGGCATTTATAGGTAAATGGATGCAACTGGAGGCCATACTCATAAGTGAAATAAATCAGACGCTCATGTGAAAACATCATATCATCTTCCTAGTGTAAGAAACTGGAAGAGTAAATAAAATCCAAAAGGTAGAATAGATATTGTGAAAGGGAAAAGAATTGCTCAAAGAAATGAATAACTGGGATGGGGTAAGGAGAAATGAGAAAGGGGGAAAAATATATATATATATACACACAAAAAAGCTAAGATAATTATACTACTAATTTTATTAGTTTTTTGAAAGGAACAGTTTGTGTTTCCATTGTCTGATC